>NW_012103987.1:1885196-1930887 GCF_000951045.1 Mandrillus leucophaeus
AAAAAAAAAAAAAAATTAGCCAGGTGTGGTAGCACTCCCTGTAATCACAGCTAATCCAGAGGCTGAGACACAAGAATCACTTTATCACAGGAGGTGGAGGCGGCAGTGAGTGGAGATCGCACCACTGCACTCCAGCCTGGGCTACAGAGCGAGACTCCATCTCAAGAAAAAAGGAAAGACTGCAGCTTTATTCAGAAGCATCAAAAATGTGTTCCAAAGGCTTTCCACTTCCTCTCAGTGTCTTAACATACTTTTATCTTATATACAACTATCTCTTCTCACTCATTTTGCCAGTAATGCCTTTCAGTATCACAATATATAGTTTAATTTGGGTTTTGTTTTTAGCAAAGTTATATGTGAAGATTGTATATAGAGTCAAACCATTCCATAAGGCTTGTTACAACAGCAGTTTCCCACTCTGGACCCAAATTCTGCACCCTAGAAATAATCACTTTTAATTTTGGGGGATGATTCTTTTTTTTTTCTCTCTCTCTCTCTCTCATATATCTAACTAACATATTTATATTGCAACTGTTTGTTTTCTGTTTAGGAATTATCTATTTACTTGTTACTATGGGATACAAAAATGATTCAGTCCTCTTTCCCCTTCCTGCCACTCCTACTACACGCACATGCATATACACACAAACAAACACACAGATTTCCAATCTACCTCTTCCTCCCAGTTCTATGAAATATCAAATATGGTGAGATCATTACTGAAGGCTCACATTGTTATGACTCTATAAATGTCCATCATAGCCAATCCATGCAGTACATTATGAGTAATTGTCCTTTTCTGAAGAGCATTTTGTTTTCTGATTGTTAGCAGCTGTTGTTTTTGTGTTCATTTCTGTTTTAGGTAATTAGTTGTTTATGTACTTACTCCAGACTCTTTCCTCTCAATACATTTATTCATATCTAGTAGGTGTGCTACCAAGTTCATCTACATGAAATCACTCCCAAAGATACTGGCTTTGTTTCAGTCAGGATCAGGAGCTCCTGAAGCTTGACACTTCCTGCCTGTTAACCTGAGTTTTCTTGTCACCTCACGCTTGATTCAGCTCATCTGGATCCCACTTTCTTGACCTCCTCCTCCCACTTATTTGGTGAAGCACATCCTTTATTACATTTCAGAGAAGGGATGTGAAGTAGGTAAAAATTTTGAGACCTAAACTATCAGAAATGTCTTCGGTCTATCATCACAATCAGTGATGATTTTTTTGGGCTCAGAATTCTATGTTGGGGAATTCATTTTTCTTGAGAATTTTGAGGACACTACTCAGCTTTTTTTAGCTTGAAGAAATATAGAGGCATTCTGCTTCTTAATACTTTGAATAGAAATATATTTCCCCTTGAAGCTTGCCCAGTATTCTAAAATTTCATGATCAAATGCCTTCATTAGTGGATCTAATTCATCACTATGTTGGGCCCTTACTGGGCCTTTATAATCTGGAAACATTGTCCCTCAATTCTAGGAAGTTTTTTTTTTTTAATTTTTCTTTAATGACCCCCTTCTATGGATCTTCTCTTTTACTATTGAATATCCTGGATGAATACTCTCATTTTCTAACTATTTTCATTTACTTTCAAATATTTAGCCATTTGTTCAATGTTCTAGAAGATTTTCTGAATTTCATATCTTAATTGAGTTTTTCACTCTGCTATAATATTTTTCATTTCATCTCCAAGAGCTGGTTTTGTGCTCTGCCAGTTTTTCTTTCTCTCTTACCAGTATCCTCTTCTTGTTCCATTCATATAATATTTTCTCTTATCTTTCTGAAGTTATTTATGGTAGATGATTGCTTTAAAAAGTTTCTTCTCCATGCATACTTTGTCTCCTCTAAGTAGCAATTTTCTGTGTGTGTGTGTGTGTGTGTTTCTCTTTTACATTATTTGCTTTACCAAAATACCTTGTGAACCCTGACAGATGCTTACATTTGCATCACTGAAAGAGATGATTTGAAGCCCTGTTCACATAGATGGGGCTTGTTAACTATGGTCCTTGCAACAGACTGATCTACCTAGTGTGTTTTCTTGTAGAATCTCAATGTCAAAACCTTTAGAGTTTGTCCCCTCTTTCAGCGGGTCAATTTTCCCAGAAAAGGTGCTTCCAGTCTCTTACCAAGAGGGAATACATCTGACTTCCAATGTAACAGGAGTCAGATGGGAAATAAGAACTAGGAAATTTCTAAATTCACTTATGAACTTCCATTTAATTTTATCTTTTTAGGTTAGAAATCCCTGCGTTTAATTCTGCCTGGTTTTGTTTGTTCGTTTGTTTTCCAATTACAGAGACCCTTTATTTTAAACTTACAGATAATAAATATCCAGTCTTGCCAGAATTGAAAAGAAGCTATTGTGGTAGTTTATAGGAGTCAATTTGTCCTCCAGCTCACAAGAGCAGGTTGTTAAATTTTCGGAAGTTGTCATGCTGATTGTTAAACACTGTCATTATTAAAAAGTAAATTATATGAATATGCAATTAAATAAATTTATATTAAAACAAAGGTAATAAACACAAAGAAATTCATCACTTACTAGCTATTATACCATGTTTTATGTTTTTGAGATCACTTGCATATTGCATTTCTACTACATGAGGTGTGCTACTCACATCTCTTCCCAACTCTGCATTCAGTGATATCATGCGGTAGCTTGACATCAGCCATGATTGGTAGTATTTACTCCACAGAAATTGGCAAATACCACAAATCACAACTATTTTGAGACCTAGTTGTTAAGTATTTTCCAGCACACCACTGGGCAGATGCCCAGTTTCTCAAAGTCAGAGAGGGGATCTGAGGTCTTACTAATTCTTAAACACATTTTAACCAATTCCTCTCTTTTTAGCCTCAATTTTATCCCAGGCCCAGGGGTAACTGGGGCCTCCAGTCCTTATGTTTCCTGAAATTGAACAACAAAAATCCAATTGCTTCTCAGCATTTTGGTTTTCTTTGGTCTGATAATCAGAAGTTTCTCTCTCTTCCACCCTTTTCAGCTTCCAACATGTTCTCACTATGATCTCCAACTGTTTGGTTTTTGTATTTGTAGAATTGAGCATTTTTATAAAAAATACTCTTATTGTTATTTCACGGATGTTTGGGGAAGGAGTGGAAATATGTGCATCTGTTTAATCTTCCATTGCTAACTAGAAATCACGTCATATACTAAAATGATAAGATTTTAGTTTACGAAAGGAGAATACAAAGTTCTCGAAACACAAGACAAGTAATCTGGAGTCTGACTTTTGGCGACTGTATTAGTCTCTTCTTGGGCTGCTGTAACAAATGCCGCACACCAACTGGTATAAACAACAGAAATGTATTTCTCACAGTTCTGGACATTGGGAAGTCCAAGATTAAGGTGCCAGCCATTCGGGTTTCTGGTGAAGCCTCTCTCCTGAGCTTGTAGATGGGCATCTTCCTGTTGTGCCCTTACATGGTAAGGAGAGAGGAAGATCAAGAGACCTCTCTGGTGTCTTTCTATGGTAAGGACACTAATTCTATCATATCAGGGCCTCACATTTATGATGTCATTTAACCTTAATAATCTCCTTATGGGTCCTGTCTCCAAATACAGTCACAGGAGAGGTTGGAGGGTTAAGGCTCCCCCTCATGTGGGGGAGAAACACAAATATTCAGTAACAGGAAAAAAAATTTTCCAACTGTCCTTAGTGCCTAGCAAGAGGGATGAGAACCGAGCCAGAAGATACTCCCTTGGCAAAAACTTCTTCATCTTCATGTTGGTTCAAAACCACTTTGCATTTGTGATGAGAGGCATAGAAAGAAGAGTAAATAGACTCAGAATCACCCTTTGTTCACAGCCCAGGAACCCATTTAAGCAATGCCTCAGCATTGGGCTAATCTCCCCAGAGTATAGCTTTCCTTGCTTCCAACATTCATAACTCTTTAGAATTGTTAGTTATTTTCTCCATCTTCCTTCAAGAGTCAACATTCCCATCTTGCCTTTCAAAACACGGGTAACAACTCTATCACCACTTCCTCCATCAGTTACTTTAGTCCCAATACCAAGATTTGAAAGACTTCTTACCTGTAAGTCTTTAGTGAAGCCTGGTTATTTTAAGGGATATATTTCTTTGGTAAGATAGATATATTAAAAATAAGGGCTATGCTTATTGGCAGTCACAGATGTAACAGTTGCAGCAATTTTGATATTCTATCAACCAATGAGGTATTTGTACTTCATTGTGTTACATATTGGAGAAATTGTAGAATTTGGACTGAAAAATGCAGGCAATTCAGCAGTGAATGAATCAGGAAATGGATATCTAATGCAACATACCTTTGAGTGGCTGAGTGTGGTTTCTTAAGTCATTGCAACACTGTAAACATTAGACATTTTAAATTTTCCAGAATACTCCCTTATAAATTTCAAAAGCCTACAGCATCCATTTCGAGATTACACTTCACATTTTCTATTTTCACCTTCCTAATGCCTCCCTATTTTCTTATCAATTGAATATGTTAAGTAATTTAAAACATACATACAAAACTAGACCATGATGGCTCATTTCTGTAATCACAGCACTTTGGGAGACTGAGGCAGGAGGATTACTTAAGGCCAGAGGTTCAAGACCAACCTGGGCAACACAGTGAGATCTAGTCTCTACAAAAATAATAAAAATTAGCCAGGTGTGGTAGTGCACACCTAGAGTCCCAGCTACGTGGGAGGCTGAGACAGAAGGATGGCTTGAGCCCAGGAGTTTGAGGCTACTGAGCTATGATTGTGCCACTGCACTCCAGCCTAAGTGACAGAACAAGATCTTGTCTCAAATAAATAGAAATAAAAATAATCACAAACAGAAGGCATTAAGTTTTCTCACTAAACGGGTTCACAATGAGCCAAACACAATGACTAAAATTACACACACAGCAAAGTATATGATCAAAAAATGTTATTACATGGGAACAGAGAGGACATCCTACACATTTCCAGGGAGAAGAACACATTCTAATGACAGTCTCTTTATTAGCAATATCTAGCAGAGTGCCTAGCTCAGGGTGGGCACACGAATGTTTTCCTCATTAACTTTATTCCACAGAGTCCTGGGTTAAAAAAAATACCTCAATATAGGTCATCTATCTCTACTACATTACTAAACCATTTCCCTCAAGTCAAGTATTTCAAGTTAGGAACACATTTTCCCAGAGGATAAGGAACATAAATCCTAGTTAGATTCCCAAGAGAGTCCACAAACACCTCCTTAAACTAGAGAAATAAATACAGTGTTGCAATGCTAGTTACTAAAATGAAATGCATGTGAGTGTGTGTGAGTGTGTGTGTGTGTATGTGTCTTGAATGCTGGTATGTAAGGCAAAAACAATTTAACATAACCACCTACAGCCATGTCAAATTATAAAATGGGTACTTTTGTCTTACCGTATAATGTGTAAAAATAACTTCTTCAATTCTTTCCCCGTCTCTGCCCCTCACTCCAGGGTGATCTTCCGTAGGAATGAGGATTCGTGTTGGTATGAGGCTCCTATATGAAGTGAGCCTCAGAGAAGGGCTCCTTTAAAGTCCCCAGAAACAGATCCTGAGACAAGAGTTCACATGCAAGAAATTATTAAGGAAGTGCTCCCCAGAAAAAGAAGCCAAGCGAGGTGCAACTTCAGGCAAAGTTCTATAGAATGGGTTTCACAGAGTGCAGCAAGGGAACTCTGGAGGAAAAATTACAACTCTCTGAGGCAAGGGAGCTAGGCTTTTATGCTTTCATGCTCCCATATGTGAGCAACTGCAAGGTTTGCCCTGGGGTGGGTAGAATGTCCTAGATGCTTCCAGCTTTCTCTCAATGCCTGAAAAACCATCAGTTACCCAAGGAAAGTTCGCTAAAGAAGAGTGGCCAGTGCAGGATATCGGAAGCAAAAGTGGATTTAAAGTGGGGAATGGCATGCGGGGATTTTAAAAGGAAACCAAGAGGATCTGCATGGAATACAGATGTCCTTTAAAACTTGTAAAGAGCCCTTCATGGACAGCTTGACAATTTCAAAAAGTTGAGAGTTTAAGGGTTTTTTGGTTTGTTTCCCCGTTAGACCATGTCAAAAGTTACGTACTCTGTTTAAGCATATATTTATACCTTCTTTTACCAAAGCATCATTGCTTCTAAAAAAAAGGCTAACACAGGCCCACATTTTCTCACTTTCATCCTTCCACATATTCAGTGATCCGCCTTTATGAGGAATATCTCTACCAATTCACTTTGCTCCATTCCAGTCCACCTTGCCCCACCTGCTCTGGCCTGCTCTGCCACCCACAACCCAATCCACACTCTCTCCAATTCAGGACCTCTGGGACATGGGAAAGGTGAAGGAATAGGTAAATGAAAAACTGTCACACAGTTCCCAATTTAATCCTCCCAACTATGCTCCGATATCAGTAGTATACATATTTTACAGATGTGAAGATGAGACTGAGGCACAGAGAAGTACCTTGTCCAGGAACTTACAACTAGAAAGCGGTAGAGCCTGAATTCAAACACAGCTGCGTGTCAAGGGCCGTGCTCATAACCACTATGCATACTACCTCTCCTAACAATCTCTCAGATATGTATTATTAGTGACATTTTAGCGAAAAAAAAAAAAAGAAACTAATGAAAGAGAGATTAATGATCATCCATGCTCACATAGGAGCTAAGGGGCATAGTGAGAACTTCAACACAAGTCAGAGGACCCCCAAACCCACAATCTTTCTGTGATACTTCCCATGAAAAGAAGGTTGGCTTTTTTTCCAGTTAACTGGGGGAGGAGGAGATCCAGAAGAGCTAGCCCAAGACCTATCATTTCTCACGAATCATGCCAGGATCCAAAAAAGAGTTAAAGCATTGAAAGTTGAGAGATAAAAATCTCTCTGGAAGAAGAAAATGGCCTCTGTCCATTCCTGCCTGTGGGCTGTCCAGAAGGTTGAGTACAGAATTCAACTGAAGATCTATGTCTATCACGAGGGTATTCTGCATTAAAAATTCCTGGGAGATGAGCTGTTCTGAAGGAGGGTGGGCACTGCAGTGCTTGTTGGAAGTGCTTGTTGGAACTTTGGACAAAGAGAAAAACCCTACGGAAAGGAGGTAAGAAGATGGGAGCAACAGAAAGTAGGGCTGCTAATCAGTGTGTTAGCCACAAACGCTCTGATACCAGCACTAAAATGCAAACAAAAGGCAGGGTGTGATGGCTCATACCTATAATCCCAAGCACTTTGGGAAACCAAGGCAGGTGAATTGCTTGAGTCCAGGAGTTTGAGATCAACCTTGGCAACATGGCGAAAACCCATCTCTACTAAAAAGACAAAAATTAGCCGGGTGTGGTGGCGTGCACCTGTAATCCCAGCTACTGGGGAGGCTGAGACAGGAGAATCACTTGAACCTGGGAGGTGGAGGTTGCAGTGAGCCAAGATCATGCCACTGTATCATTCCAGCCCTGGCTGACAACAGTAAGACTCTGTCAAAAAAAAAAAAAAAAAAAAAAAAACCCTCAGGTTACAGCCCGCGTGTTTTCCTCCTATTTGGATCCCCACTGCAGGAAAATCATCACTGAGATGGCCAGCCAGCATTATATGTACCCATGGCAGTATCTGAGCCAACCAGCAAAGATACCAGGGAACAGACCACTAGGCTGAGACCTAACATTTGGGGAAGATCCACTGTAGGTACCAGAGGGACAGTTAGGGAATCTGGGGTAGAGGGAACTAGATTTCCAAACAGGCTAATGCACTATTGACATTCTGGGACAGATAATTCTTTGTTACGAAAACTGTCCTGTGCATTGTAGGATACTTAGCAGCATCCCTGGCATCTACCCTCTTCTCAGTTGTGACAAGCAACATGCCTCCAGAACATTGCCAAATGCCCTTGGGAAGCAGTCTTTTCCAGTTGAAAGTCACTGGGCTAGCGGAATGATGAGGAGGCCTAGCATCTGCTGAGTGCTTTCTATCTGTGAGGCATGGTTCTAAGAGCTTTACACATATAATCTTGTGTAATTCTCCTAACAGAAATCTGGGACACTATTATTGTCTCTGTTTTACAGACGGAGGACCTATGGCACAGAGCTGTTAAACAACTTACCTAAAGTAACACAGCATTAAATTGGCAGGCCTAAGATTCTAGCTGGGAGGTGTACTTCCAGAGACCATGCTCTTACCTGGTATACTCTGCTGCCTCCCATTTTATAGATGAGAAATCCAAGGTGCAGAGAGGGGAAGGGCACAAGCACTGTCAAAACTCAAATTTGAATTCAGGTTTCTCTGACTCCAGAGCCCATATAATAAACCACCATGGTCTACTAACTATCAAGTTTCTTCAACCATGAGGCTAGTAGGAATGCCAACCAGGCTACTGACCTAAAAATTAAGTATCTAAACACAAGCTCAGTCTTTAGTTCATGGACAAGTGCAACATAAGGGTTAATTTCTACCTTCAATGATTAGACAAATGTGGGATGAGGAACAAAGAGCTCATTACACAGAGTTCTGGATTGGTTTCAAAGCCCCATCTTTCCTTCTTTCACCTCCCTCCTCTTTCCCTTTCCTTCCAGTTCTATCCCTCTTGAACTGCTGTGCCTTAATTTTATCGACCATTTAAAAAAAACTTTACTAAATGTATTAAACAAAAAAGAGTTGCCTATTTCTAATTCTTATGTAATGATATCATACACACAACTTTTATGGTAACATATAACACATAAATTCAAGCACAAACAAAACATAAAAGCTCATGTTTAAAAACATTACATTTCTATCTCTGAAACAAGAGGTAAAAACAATACATCTAAAGTTTTCCAGATGCTTTAAGCCTGCCCAAAGCCCTCAATTTATTTTTCCTGAATCATTTGCCTTCAATAAAATGAAGAATACTGTTTCTACCTTAAATGTGAATTTCACTAGGAGGCTTCAAACCCTTGATTTACAAAAATTTATTCTTACAAATCTCATTGGGAAGGTGTGTAAGTCTGTAAAATCCTCAAGCAGACAGCAAACTAATTTGTTTTGACTCAGAATGCAGTTCCCCAGTATTGAGTATCACACTGCGCCAATACTTGAGTTTGTCTAAAAGCAGCAAAGCTGGGCACGCGGTCTGACTGCTATCAAAGAATTCCCTTGAAATAGTGCTGAAAATAACTGCAATTGCTGTTAACTATAAGGTTGTCCTAAATGAATAAGGCAAAAATAAGATTGGGGCTATTAATTTTAAATGAAATTGCTTACTTTACTCTTCAAAGCAACTAAGGAAACAGAGAATTACAATACACTCTAGCTGTGCCCAAGTAAATAAAGCCCCCCGCTCGTACCTGAGTTAAGTGTACATTACCAGCGTTTAGATATTTGATTACAAAAACATGGAGAGCCACACCGTTTGACCAAAACATTTTGGGAGTTCATATAGAAGAGAAAAACTTGAAGAAAACTGCCTTTACCTCTGCAACAATCATGATTTCTGAGAACAATAATTTAGAAGCATCCAGAAACTAGAAGTCCACATGGAAAATGAGAGAGTACAGAACCAGATATTAAGAGACCTGGATTCTGAATGTGCCCCTTGGCAGTGATGTTACTATAGATCACAAAACCTCTAGACGTCTTTGTCATTAATTGTATAATGAAGGGGGTACACTTTGCAACTTTCACAGCCTTTCTTATCTGTAACGGGTGATTTTAAGGAACAGTGCTCTGTAGGGAAAACAGTAAGGAATGTGGATTCAGTCAGACCCAAGTTCAAATTCAGCTTTTATTTGTATACAGCGCTGTGACTTTGATCAAGTTACTTAATTTCCCTAAGCTTCAAGTGCCTCAAATGCTAATTGTGGACTAACGTAGCTTTTGAAGATGAAAAAAAAAAATCCAAAATCTAAATGTTAGTTTTGCTTATAGACTGTAAGGTCTATAAACCCTTACACATAAAGCCAAAACCAAAACTCTAAACACCAAAGTTTTGTACGTTTGCAGAAATTCACTTGTTCACAAAACCCAACCTAATTTGACCACAAGGGTTTCAGTAGTTTTTGTGTTTCCTATTTCGGTAAATATCCATATGTTTTGCTGAAGAAATGTAGATATGTTTTCTATGGAGCACAGTCCTAGACCCCCAGTGGGTGTTACAGAATCCATTCTACATGTATCTTTCATGATACCTTTCAAAAACCTGAAAGAAAAGAGAAATCTGGATTCTAAAGCACACTGGGATCCAAAGGCTTCAGGTAAGAATTATGCATTTATGTTACAGATTTTAATTGTCTAGCATGTATTTTAATTTTTAGAATTTCTTATATACATAGCTCAAAACCAAACATGACCCATTCAATAAGTAATCCATACAAAATGAAAACACAGAGAACACTGATATATTCTGTTTTGTTTCCTAATTGCTAACACTAAGATTTAATACTCTGTCTCAATTGTTATGTTCATTTATCTTCAAGTACAGACTCAGTGCAAAGAACTGTTAGAAGCTGAGAGTTACAAGAAGAATAAAAGGGAAATATATATATTTTATATATATATAAATTATATATTATATATATCAAGCTCTATATATATATATATCAAGCCAAGTACTAGCAAAGTGCAAGGAGAGACAGCTCCTAACTATAAATCTCTGCTCCATTATTATTTTGGGCACTAGGATAAACTGCTTCCAATAGTGTTCATGACAGTCTGCCACATTCAGCTCTAAATTCCCATCCTATATTATTCCAGGGGTTCTCTACTTTTAAGGCACATCAGAATCACCTAGAGCGGTGGTTAAAATACAGATTGCTAGCCCTCGCCTGGAGTTTCTGATTCAAAGAGTTTGGAGAGATATCTCAGAATCTGCATTTCTAACAAGCTCCCAGGTGACGCTGAAGCTGTTAGTCCAGGGCTCATGCTTTGAGAACCACATGGTCTCTATATATTTTAGGCTTTGCTCACCATTCTGGACTCTGCAAACAAACAAAACACATGGAAACAGTATCAGTCCGCACAACGATTTATAGTGTGTTTTGAAAATCCTGTTGCATCACATGCATTTTTATAAAATCCTCTAAATCCTTTATGCGTATACATATGTATACCTCTAATATTTTGAATTCCTAATTGCTTTGTACCTAGTTATTTATCCAAGCTGGTTCCCACCTACAAACATTGCTCACTTTTGTTCACTATTACTTATTTAAATATAAAAACCTGTCACTGAATCTTAAATCTCCAACTTACTGTAAACACATGGAGCAGTTTATTGTCTATGAAATTCCTTTTATCAATATCCAGTGAATCCTCAAAGTAAGACTATTCTTTATTCTCTCACACTGAAACTTCATTTCTGGTACCTGCACAATAAGAAAACAAGCTAACAGTGCTACCTCATTTCATTGCTGAATAAGCAACAGATTTGGCAGCATCCCCAGTTGGCTCATAACCCAGAAACCTTTGCACCAGGAAGGACTGATAGGCATCAGAGCAAAGGCTTCTGGGGAACACAGCCAGCCAGTTATCAAGCCAGGATCCTTAGTGAGACAAAGTGGAGTCAGCTTCAGCCACCTAAATCAGCTATGTCCCACTGGGGTTGGGACCACCGACATTAGAGACCATTTCATCTTCTTCATCTGCTTTCAGCCTCACTGGCACAAGAACCCATTAGAATTCTTCCTTCAAAATCATTTCTATTCACAAGAGAGGTTTAATTGAAACCCTCCACTTTCTTCATGAACTCATCACCTCAGACACATCTAAAGAACTGAAATTTCTCCCTTTCTCTCTAAGCCTGTAAAGTTATTTTGTATTACATTTTTCTCATGTATGCTTCTCCACTCCTTTATTTCATGAATCAAATCTCTTCTCTCTCTGCCTCACTCATTTCACAAACAGCTCCCTGATCAATTCTATATTCACCTCAGGGATCAGTGCTTATCTTTAACCTGTTGACTCTGTTCTTTTAATACTTCATGGCAGAATTTGCACAGGAAGTCAAAAAAGCAAGTTGGAAGGTAATTTCAAGGATATATCTTAGTACTGAAGAAAACAGAAAGAACTGTAAAGCTGTAGAAAAGCATAAGCCATAGTTTGCTTACCAGAGTACCTCAAGATTAATCATTCTTAGTAGAGGCACAGGCAGCATCAAGTTATCTCGGCAAATTACTTAACTTTTCTGAGCTTGCTTTACTTTTGCTGTCCCTAAAATGAAGCAATTACTCCCTATACTTCAGAACTTTTATGAAGATTGGAGGGAAAAGGTATATTAATCCTCAGTAGAATGCCTGAACACCGTAAGTATTCTCTAAATGGCAACCTGCTACTACTGCTGTTGTTACTGCTAATCAGGTCATTAATACACTAATATACCTGATCTAGGTACAAAACTAAATGCTTCAATCCTCCAAAAACAACAACAAGAACTAGGCCACGACTGTGCTTGTCTGACACTAATGAGATTTAGTGTCCAATACAACAACAAATGCCCTGGGTCCAAATACAACCTTAGCATTCTAAACTTCACTGAATAAGCTATAAATTGTGTCACAGTCATTCAAGTAAATTCATATTTGTAAAATAAAATGCTTATTTATACGAAAGGTATCGAAAAGGAAAATTTATAAATAAAGAAAGCAAATTAGTGGTTGCCAGGGCCTGGGGGTGGAGCAGGGACTGACTGCAATTGGGTTCTAGGAAATTTGGGAGGTAATTGAAATGTTCTAAAACTGGATTGTGGTGATGGCCATACAAGTCTATCAATGTAGTAAAAAACCTTGCATTTTACATGTATACAAGTAAATTTTATGGTATACAAATTATACTTCAATAAAGCTGTTAAAAATAATCTTTCTTGTATTACATGACACATCTCAAAATAAACTACTATTTTTATTTTTATTTTGAAGCATTCCATTATCAGCTCATCATCATGACTGTCAAGAATATGTCCAAGACCATTAATGTATTCCTCTACAGGCAAGCAGGGCTGTTATCTTTGCTTTTATCCACAATCATATTGTTTTTGAAAAGACATCTTGAGATGCAGTATCAAGGTCATTAACAGAAAGCATTTATAAGCTAAGATTATGTTCGACGTATGATAGCTTCTTGGTCTGGACAGAAAACATTCAAGTTGGGAATGAATGGTTTTCAAATAGAAATCCATTACTAGTGAATGACTTCTATGCAAACATTTCAAGAAACAGAAAAGCTACTTTTCTTTAAATACTTTTGATGGACTGAAATCAAATCATTAAAGCAGTGGGTCTTTAAAACTTTCCTCCAGAGCAGCAATGCCATAGTCTACATATATAGTGGCTGCAAATGTTAAAATAAATGTTACGAACAACATTACTATAATTTCACATACATGTATCTGCACAGAATAACCACTAAATATTAATACTTCCTGTCTTTTAGAGCATAGACAGCTTTCCCTTGGGATAATACAATTATTTTCATGATTGTTTTAGCATTGTTTAAATACATAGTGCTCACTACAGACTTCATCAATCCATTCTTAAATTTTTGGTAGGCCTATAACTGCTCATTAAATAAAATAAATAACATTATTATGGAACTTCACACTTGCCTATATTCAACCCTTCTTGCCCACAGTTATCCCACACAGAAATTGTGTAGGATCCTTTCTGTCACTCAATCTTCCTCTGAGTCATACTCAGTAAAGCCAAGCTGGGTTGTGCTGGGCTCTGCTCCAGGACCTTGTCATTACTGAACTTCTTTCCATCTCATGCTTTTCCATTTGGTTTAGATATGTACACAGCACTTTAACAACGGAAAATGGTTTAACAAAACTAATAAAACTTATGATAATAATGAGAACCTCAACAGCAACTGTTTATTGAGCCTCATACTATGTTTTGAGCACTGTGCTGAGGGATTCACAAGCATTATCTCTAATCATGATATATGTTATAATCCTCATTTATAGTAAGAACATGGAAGATTACACAGATTCAATATTACACACTTAGTTAGTAGTAAAGTAGCAGTTAAATTAGAACCCATTCTCTTATCCATTGAATATGCCATGTTCTGAGCTTATCTACTGCAATTTTCATAAATGCATTGTTGAATCACAGGACTCAGTGGGTTCTCAAGGTAATCTCATGAGTACATTAATGCTCCACAGAGTGTGAAGAATAGGTTGAACTAGGTCTGATGACCTATTGAGTTTACAGTACATTTAAGAACTATTAGAGGCCGGGCACGGTGGCTCAAGCCTGTAATCCCAGCACTTTGGGAGGCCGAGACGGGCGGATCACGAGGTCAGGAGATCGAGACCATCCTGGCTAACACAGTGAAACCCCGTCTCTACTAAAAAATACAAAAAACTAGCCGGGCGAAGTGGCAGGCGCCTGTAGTCTCAGCTACTCAGGAGGCTGAGGCAGGAGAATGGCATGAATCCGGGAGGCGGAGCTTGCAGTGAGCCGAGATCGCGCCACTGCACTCCAGCCTGGGCCACAGAGTGAGACTCCGTCTCAAAAAAAAAAAAGAACTATTAGATTAAGGTTATATTACCTTACCTCTTTGATCATTAATTTTCTCATCTGTACAACAGTGATGATCTGTCTTCCATTATTTGTTCAGATATTGTGAGGCATAAATGAAATCATACATGTATGTATTTTTTTAGCCAATTAATATGTTGCAAAATCTATAATTGCATTGGTAAATAGGTCACCTGGAAAAATAACTTCAGATACTCACATAAGCTTATGACTAGATGAGGTGAAAAGTTTTTTATAGCATTAGGTGTTCCCAGTTTCCATCCTGAAGAGCTAAAAGACAATATACAAGCAAATTGCACCTTTACATTTTTCCTGGGTTTATTTTGATTAATGTTGAGGCAAGCACTTAGTTAAAAAGTATTTCCTTATGCGATTAATGGTCTCTACCAACTGATAATTTCAAATCTTTAAGAATTTTGGGAGAGTAAAAATTATATCTAAATTTGAAAGGATTTTCTTAGTGCGTGTTCTGGCTGTGTCTGCAAAATAAAATTAGCAAGAATCTGAAAAGATTCTCTTCTATTTCCACTAATCCCATGATTGTATTTATTAGCAATCAGTCTATCTTATTTTTAAGATTAACCAATTTATGAGATTTTATGTTGCAGAGTTTGGGATTACAAATTTATTAGAGTTGGAGAACAAGTGTGCTTCCTTGGAAAGGCATTACAAATCACAGATTATTCAAACTAGAAGGAACTTTTCATGACTGTAATCCCAAGTTGAAAAACAGAAATGCCTTCAGAGGGCAGGCCAGTAACATAAACAAGGGGTATAGGCTAGATGAAGACAGTACGGAGTGACAGGGGCCATCATGACCATTTGGAGCACAGGCAATCCACAAAGGCATCCCAAAGCATCCAATGCAATACCAAACATGTTTGGAAATTCTACTGAGCTCAGTGACACAGGTTTCCAAAGTTTAAAACTGGAAATTAAAAACTGAAGTATCTAAGGGCCAGAAACATGAAGTGGTTTTATCTTGTGCTTCACTTGACAGTATATACATATATATATATATATATATATAAAGTAACTACAGTGTGCCATCCGATTTCTGGGCTCCAAGGATGTAACATGGAGCAACAGAGAAATTGACTTTGTTTTCATGTAACTTACCATTTTCTGGGGGAAGTATTTGTTAACCAACAACATCAAAATACAGAAATTCAAACTCTGATGGATATGGAAAAAATGTACACAGCACCACAAACCCAAACACTGAGAAGTGGAAGCACAATTCCAACCTAGGAATGCTGGGTCCAATCCATGTTGGAAGAAACAAGGGAGTGTCTTTTTTAGCATATTACCTACAACCACTAATGTTCACATATTCAATGCTATGTAAGCGAGAAGAAGACACATATACTATAGTCCTACCCTATATTAGTTCCTTAATAAATATTTGGTAAATGATGAACAACAACAAAAAATCTCAAAACCAATCCATAGAAACTTGTATTAATTGCTAGAATAAAGAATCAGAAAGCATTTGATACACTTTCAACAATTTTCTATTAAAGACATTAATATTTAAGGGAAAAGAGGGAAATAAGGAAGTAAACCATTGGAAAATTGAGGGAATGTTTCTTCAAAATGGAAATTTGATTCAAGAGGAACAAGCATATGCTACTTAAAAATTTGAAACTAAAAACAAACAAAATACTCAAGTACAAGATGGGGAAAACTTTCTACGTATGAATCAGCTAGAAATGCTTTAGGTATATGTAGTTGTGTTTAATAAAAATTTGAATATAGAGGTTGGATACAGTGGATCATCCCTGTAATCCTAGCACTTTTGGAGGCCAAGGCTGGTGGATCATTTGAGCTCAGGGGTTCAAGACCAGCCTGAGTAACACAGTAAGACCTCATCTCTACAAAAACTACAAAAATTAGCCAGATGTGGTGCCATGCACCTGTAATTCCAGCTATTTGGGAAGCTGAGGCAGGAGGATCACGTGAGCCTGGGAGGCGGAGGTTGCAGTGAACCAAGAGCGCACCACTGCACTCTACCCTGGGCACTAGAGTGAGACCATGTCTCAAAACAAAACAAAACAAAACAAAACAAAACAACAAATCAGAAGTGAATATAGTAGCAATACAGTATTATTGAAAGAACTATCATGATACTAAGGCACACTAGTCTCTAAAAGAGAATGTACCCATGACCATCATGAGTATGGGTATACAGTACATTAAAAATTACCAAAGAGTATCTATATAAACGAAATGAAACTGCACAAGAGACTTCTGCTAAAAATGAGTTCATGAAACAAATAGCTAAACAACACAGCGTACAGAGAGTGAGCATGAGCTCTGGACTTACATAACCCTGCATTGCAGCACTTCAGTCCATTGTCTTGTTTTGGCCAAGTTGTCTAATTTCTCTGTGCCTCATTTTCTCCATATGAAAAATTGGGATGATAATAGTAGCTACTTTATCAGATTGCTATGAGAATTAAATGAGATCACATATATGGTATATAGTTAGACAAATATTTTAGTAATTATCATTATAATCATCATCATCAATAATTGATCATTAAAGACAAGGCTAAAAAGTAACAATTACTATTTCCCTTTATCAAAGATTTCTTTGGAGAAGAAATTGTTTCTAGGTCCAGAGGAAAAATGAAGAAAAAAAAAGTGAGCCTAGCATGAGCAAGAGAAGTTGTTAATATTATATTCTTCCTTTCATGATGATAAAGCAATGGATTAAACTACAAAAATAAGTGTTGAAATCTATTAACAGGAGCCAAGAAAGAGGGAAAAGCTGTCAGAGATGATTTAAAAACTCACTAGCAAGGGTTTGCTGAGATATTCTTTAATAACCTCTAAGACCATCTAGCAGAGAATCTCACTCTTGAAAAGACAAATAAATGTATACTTGAGCCATTTTCCATCCATCACCCTGACGATAACCCTTAGGAATCCAGAAGATGGAGCACTGCTCTATTATGATAGATGACTTACATAGTACAGGACTTCACTGGCAGCACCAGAAGATAAGACGAACCTTAGATGAGAAAGGGTCACTCAGAAAGAGTATCCTCCTCTTTGATGATCAGTGTTTTTGCTTTTACACTTCAGGATAAAGGAGCTAGTAATCTGTTTGTTCAACTTGATTCACCTGTCTGCACAACAAATTTGGTATATTCACCAAAATATTTCAATATTGGTTCTTCTGATCTCCATTTTCTAAGGGTGTGAGTTGCTTAAAACTATCATGATTATATAATGAATAGAATATGAATTTTAATGGATACTCTTCAAATATCAGAATTTTCGGAAACAAGTTATTATAATTATTTAAAAACACTCAAACAAACACCCAAACACACATATACATAATGCTTCTAAGTGCCTAAATTCTTTATTTCTGGAAGTTTTTTCTCTAATTATTGTTATTGGAAAGGACATGGGCTACACTCTTTTAGCTGTTATCTTTCAGAAAGAAAATACTTTTATTAAGTTGAGCATTTCCCACCAAAAGCCAAACGGAAGGGAAAATAATTATGTTAATGCCTTAAGCAAACCAACAGAAAGGCAAAGGCTAGATAAATTTATGAAGTATGTAAAAGGTGTCAAAAAGTTAAAAAAGATAATTCATTCACGGTGAGCTTATTTTATTTATTTATTTTATTTATTCCTTTCCATGAGGACAGTTTCAAAGTAACATCTATTTATTTTTATGCCATTCAGTGCTACATAAACAAGGAATCACTTAGTTCTCACTTAGTTCCTTTTTTTCCAATAAGAGAATATAGGTCTCCATACTAAGTAATGGTAAAACATCTGGAAAGCAGAATCAGGCAAGTTATAATTTTTCAAGTCACATTTTCCTTTTATGAAGAACAAAAAAATCTGAAGTAAAATTTTGAAGAAGAGAAAAATGACTTTTTCCTGACCAAGGCTAAAACTATTTTTAAAAATCATAGCATACTTTCTTTCACATTATTTCTAAAGCTTTTCAGATCTATAACAAGAAACACTGCTCATACAAGTGTATGACGGAGTTCACATTACATTTTTATAAAGTTAGGTATTAAATGAATGACTACAAACTTTGAGCAGTTCTTTCATTTTGCACTGTACCATACACTATGGGGGAATAAGATTTTCATCTAACATTCAGAACTGAAAAAAAGTTACATTAAGTACAATCCATTTGCTCAGAGAGGAACTCACTGAATTGATCTCCCAGCCAAAAAAACACAAAAAAACAAAAAACAAAACAAAACAAAAAACCACTACTCTTACTTTTCTAAGTGTCTTTGGGCATACTTTTCTAAGCTTTGATATCCTCCAAAAGTTCCAAAATAAAAGAGTAGCAATTACTGAGAATGAAGACCATGATTCACATAAAGTTCTGTACTCAACAGTGCATGCAGTGTATACTCTACGGTTCATTCCAAGGCATATTTTCTTATTTCTCTCTGCCCACTGACATAATGAGTTGTCAACACAGGCTTAGCAAAATGGTACCTGTCACTTTCAGATGTTTAATATTTCTCTGTGAAGGATATGGTGACACTCTGTCAAACCAGCACAAATCTAATCTAAGGCTATCTTCTCTGACTCGCTTTAATATAAAATGTGTTACTTAGTCACCAGTGATTTAGGTAAGGTGGGTATTAGGAAGATGGAAGTGTGGAGCTGTGCTTCCTTTTACAGCATGTTTGCCAGCCACCTGCAGGCATAGTAGCTTATGACCAACCCACCCTATTTTCCATCTGTAGCAATAACTCCAGAGGAACAAAACTTAGATTTTGCATTTTTCTTTTTTGTCCTGACCATATTTTCTTCTTTCTTTTCAGTCCAGACTTAGAAGCATTGTCAAAACCATAATTTACTGATAAAACTGGACCATTAAGATGATGTACAGTATACCCAGAAGATACGTTTTTTCCTCACATTATCTCCTTATTCCTTGGCCAAGATCTGGTGAAAGCTTGATATTACCATAATACAATTGTTTCCGAAAATAGTCCAAGTATTTTGCTTAACTAGAGTGTATTTGTCATCACTGACATTCAATCCAATTAACCAAATTAAACTGACTGGCTGATACTATAATTACTTCATGTTCAAAGAAGTACAATGTTACTTAACAGTAGGTAGAGTCTAAAAGTGAGAAAATGAAACTAAATATTACAAGGTCAATAACATTAGATCTGTTTTGATGCATATTATAATCCCATAAAAATAATGTAAACTATTTACTTATGCTTTGGCTGGGCATAAAGCATAAGTGAATACCTTACATTATTTTCTCTCCACCTCTATGTAGAAGTGAATTAAATTACATCTATCTTAAAGCAAATCTGTTGAAGTTTAATTTACATTTATGATCTTTAGAAAGGCAAAAGTAATTAATATTATTTTATTTTTGATTCAGGTGAAAGTAGTATATTTTGGTAGTAAATTGTCACTAATTTCTTCTTTTTATATGAACTCCCATCCTTTCATAGGCTGGAATAAAAGACTGCAAAGACACAGATATTTTCGCAGTGTCCTACCACCAACTTCTGCCTATCATTCTGCTTCTAACCGCTAAGTCATAATAATTAAACACTTGCTTTTGGTCATGTTTTTCATTGTTTCTAATTCCTCTTATCCCTCCCCAATTACGTGCAGTAACCAAATGCACTCCATGAAGCTGGATTCATAATGAAAGTGTTTACTTTACTTATGATTAACTTCCCTGCATAATTAATGTCACCAATCCTCTGGGCAGCCTTATTACATCTATTCTGTTTTAACATACTATCTGTCAGCTGAATACATTTTCATATTTTAGGGGTGGGGAAAAGACAGAAAAGCTCCTTGCTGACTCCGAATCTAAGATTATTTTTATCAAAAAGTATTTGCAATCATATTAGCTATTTTCATTGCTTATATAAAGTGCTATATTAGCTGATCCTCAACTGAGAAGATAATGATTAAATTACAAATGTAAATAGGCTCCTATCAGAAACCACTGGCAACACCTTGAGGAGTCTGTAACAAGGATCTAAGGGAACAGAGGGCAGGAAAGACACACAGAGCTGGCAATAGGGGCAGCAGTGAGATCTGACCACAGGGTTCAGGAATTCTCATTTCCCCTGGAAGTCTTCATGAGGGACACACCAAGATCTTTTATTGCAGGTGTCATCTCAGACCTCTCATCTGCCAGCAATGCCCAGATCTGTCCACTTAAACCAAGCCACCTGGAAAGGGGGCTGAAAGGTTGATGTGCTAGTTCTGCTTTCTCTGAAGTCTCCTCAGAAAGTACTCCTCAGCCTGAGCTCATGCTATTTGCCTTAAAAGGATAAAATATCTGTAGGAAAAAAAAAAAAAAAAAACTGTAGCTGGCTGCAGAGACATCACATACCAGAAGGAGAGACGCTACAAGCCCAGGATTGCTCTTCCACGAGGCGCTCTTCATTGTTTCACCTTCAACTTAGCATTGGATAGCAGGAGCTGGGACCCAAAGAAATTATCTGGCTACAGAGGCAGCTGCCCTCAGCGAGAATTAAAAAACAAACAGACAAAAAAAAAAAAAAAAAAAAAAAAAAGCTTGGGACGAAGGCTGATCCTAGTGTGTGTCACATTTGAACACTGGCCAGGAACCCTGGCTGGCAGGAAAGGGGAAACATACTTACCCATTGAACAGAGCTGCTGCCACTTTTGTGTGCCCCGGGTCCTTAACAGGTAACCCCAGAGATTAAAGTGACACTGACAGATTCAGACGCAAGGAGGATTGCAGAGCTGAAGCTGCCTGGCTCCACTGCAAGCCAGGGATTTGGGTTGCTCAAAAAGAAAGGAGAAAGGTGCTTTCCCAAAGAACAGGAATTCAAGTAGTCTGTAACAATCAACATTGAATGGGTCATAGCAGAGGTTCTCAACCCTGGCTGAATATTATAATCACTTTGGGAGTGCAGATAATATACCTATACCTCAGGTCTACCCCACAACAATTAAATCATAGTCTCTGGAGGTGGTGCCCAGCAAAGATATGTTTTAAAGTTCCCTAGGTGATTGTAACATACAGCTATGTTTGAGAACCAATGGGCTAGGTAGGGAAATGATCACTTGTTTAGGAGAATAAACAAGAAGGCATCAACTAAACTGTCTACATGTATAATTTGGCAAAAAATCCAGCTATGCTTTTGCAGGCCCCTAGTGCTTAAAGGTTTTAGCCAATAGAGACATTCAACTCTTTAGATGAACATTTTATCCTGGTCTTTTGTTTAATATCACACACAAACGTACACACACCATACAAACACACACACACACACACACACATGCACACACCCCTTGTCATCTTCCTATCAGAGTGGTTCTCAAATTTTGCTGCACTTTAAAGTTACCTGGAGGCTCATTAAAAATTACTGATATGTAGCTTCCAACCCCCAGACATTCTGATTTTAATTGGTTTGTGGTACAATCTAGGAATTGGATTTTTATGTTCCCCAGGTGATTCTAATGTGCAGGAAAGTTTGGGAACTGCCATCCTACATTATTTCTTCCACTATTCCCAGTGTCATTCTGCTTCCTATTTAACTATTGGTGAACAGATAAGCCCCAGAGGACAACCTATATGTTATTCATAAAGTTTTCCTGCAACTACCTAATCCCCATGGCCCTTTGGACAGTAAGAGAGCCTAGCAGTCAAGGAGAAAAGCTCTGGAGCTCAAATGCAGGATCAACCTTGTGTGACTGTGGGCAAGTTGCTTCACTTCTTCGCGCCCCAGAGTTCTTTTTATCATGCTGTGAAATGGGGATAATCCGGAATCTTCCTCACAGGGTTGTGTGCATCCGAAAAAATAGATGATCAGGCTGGGTGCGGTGGCTTACATATGTATTCCCAGCACTTTCTTTGGAGGCCCAGATGCTGGAGAATCATTTGAGGCCAGAAGTTCAAGACCAGGCTGTGCAACCGAGACCCTGTCTCCATAGAAAATTTTAAAAATTATCCAGGTGTGGTGTTATGTGCCTATAATCTTAGCTACTCTGGAGGCTGAGGTGAGAGGATCACTTGAGCCCAGGAGTTTGAAGCTGCAGTGAGCTACTGTTGTGTCACTGCACTCCAGCCTAGGCAGTAAGACAAAGAACCTGTCTCAATCAGTCAATCAATGAATCATTCAGTCAATGAAAGAGGCAATCTATATAAAGCACAACAGCAGTGCCTGGCACAGAGTTAGTGCTCCATAAATGTTACCCAATCTGATGATGATAAGTAGTGTGATTCTTGACCCTTTTTATCCAGAAACAGGAGGCACTGAGTTGTTGCCCTTATTCTTGTCCTCTGCACTGTGGGCTGCACAAATACCACCAAGTCCTCACTGATGTCAGATTAAGGAGTATTTCAATGGGACAATACAATGCATTCAAAACAAGCACTGGTCTAAAGGGAAACTATCTTCAGTATAGCTCCCTAAGAAGACAAGCCTTCTATATACTCCAATTTGCATGTCTCTTCTCTATGGCAGTCTTCATCCATAAAGTACTGTCTTACTTGCAAGTTCTTTTCCAGTCTTGTCACCTGTTTACCTGCACACAAAGTCTATCAGTATTTTCCAGCTTCCTTGCAAATATGGCATAGCTTTACCAATACCCATCTCGTTTTGCCCTTTCTTGTCCCCTCAATATGCATTTCTTCTTCTCACTCTTACTCTCCAGCTTTTTTCATTGCTTATAAAATTCACGCTTAAAATACAGGCAGCCTCCAGAAGCTGAAAAAAAACAAGGTATGGAGTCTCCTCTAGAGCCCCCAGAAGGAATGCTTATTGAATTTTATAAGCAATAAAAATAGCTGGAGAGTAGTATGCTTATAAAATTCATTCAGAAATAAGAAACTTTTGAGAGTGTACTATTAGTTCCATCTTGTGTTAAACATCTGTTTTGTGTAGCTGAAGTGTTGTGCTATTGTTTATATTTACATGACAGTTTTGGAGGGAGAACATTCCTCTGCTCTTACGAACAAAATTATACTTACAGAGTTCAAACAGGTTGCACGCACTGAACTTCTCAGCAAATAAATGTTAAGGAGATGCTGAGGAACACAGTCGTTACAGAAGATGGTGAGAGGGAAGCAAAACCGGTATCAGAACAGAGTGCGAGGAAGCAGAGAAGGGCTGTCGGGGAAGGGGTGGCAAACAGTACCAGCTCAACAATTCAGATTAGGATTCAAAATGCCAAGGATGTGATTGCATAATAAGCTGTTGAGCATACTGGTAAATGCTGCTCTCAGCATGTGCTTATTTATCACATTGTCTTGCGTTCTCTGAGTTTGAAAGGTTCAAGTTAGAGGATCTGGAATGCTAGCAACAGACCCAGTCTCTTGGGATGGGCGGCAACACCTATGGTAGAGATGGCAGAAAGAGCAGCATCCTGGAGTTCGAATATGGTTGCTAGGATACCATAGAGACCCTCCACTGCTAGGCAGACAGAAAAAAAAAATGTGTCCATATGCCTTATAACCTGCAAACAGCAACAATAGAAACATCATCTGTGTTCTTCTACCATTTCCCATTAGGAATCCAAAGAACAAGTATCAGGAGCTTGAAAATGTGGCCCAGTAGAGCAAGGAAGCTGGTCATTTATATTCTCAGGCAGTTTCTAGAGCCATTCTATTTAAGGGCTTACCAGTATCTTCATTATAAGATCCATTTTGGGGACATGCAACTTGACTGTGCTTCAAAATGCCCTAATAGGGTTTTAGCCCCCTGGTCTCATACATTTTTATAAATGCTTCCAGGACTTCAATTCTACTGCATAAACTATAATGTCAAATTAACAAACAACCTTAAATTGGAAACTCTATTAGAATAACATTAGGTTGGAATTTAACTCCTCTACAAAAACAAGAAAGATGACTTTCAAAAAAACAACTTCAGGTTCAATTCTCATGATGTTCAGTTTGCCTAGGTATGTGAGGAATCTGCAGTGCTAGTCTGTGGCATGAAATTCGATTATTTTCAATGGGAACATTTGGAAGTGAGTGGAAAAAGGAACTTGGAACTGGTTTCTTTAAGACTTCTAATCATCTGCTGTTTGCTTAAATTAACTACTCTTACCTAGTTGGTATAGTTATGACTATCAACAGGACTGTGATGGTGGGGGTTAGAAAGCTGAACTGATATTCTGGCATTCAGAACTGTATTAGTGGGTAACTATTAGTCCTTGGTGTAAAACATACACACACACGCACACACAGACACACACACACACACACACACACAAATGAGCCTTAGCTATTCTAAAACCCAGAAGAATGCCCTCTCACCTACTTTATCAAATCATAGAAACTGAGATTCTCCTTCTCACTGGCCTAAACTTGCTTTTCCACAGTTCCCACTACAGTACTTTAGCACAGCCACCAGTTGCTGCCAATTCCCAGAGAGGCCCTGCTTTCTTTTTCTGTCCTGTCACTTTGCTAATGGCTTGTAATATGTTTCCCCAATCCCTATCTCTATCCCTCCCTCTTTCCTCTCATTTCCACTCACCTAAATCACAGCTATTTAACCCTTCTACTTCCACATGAGTCTCTGACACCATAAAACTAAACAGGCTTGATTGTATTTTGCCAACTGTCTTAGTTATCTCCCCTGTGACTTCTCTTACTCTATCTACTTTCTAGAATACTTACTTGTGCAGTATTGTTAACCCCTTGTTCACTCCTGGATGGTAGGACCTATGTAGCTCTTACCTCTAATGCCTTACAATATTTTGCACATCACAGGCAATCCCATAGAAGTATTGAACTGAGCTGCAGAGCACTTTTGGAATTA
Source organism: Mandrillus leucophaeus (assembly GCF_000951045.1). NCBI lineage: Eukaryota > Metazoa > Chordata > Mammalia > Primates > Cercopithecidae > Mandrillus > Mandrillus leucophaeus. The sequence continues at coordinate 1,910,464 of NW_012103987.1, forward strand.
AATTTCTACCTTTCAAGACATAGTATGTTTTTATATTATGCCATCTATGATTACACTAGAATTCTAGAATTCTCTCAACTTCCAACAGAATGTAATATAGAGTTTTTAGGAACATTTTGTTTTTCTTGAGATATATTAGTATAAAGTCTAAAAGATCAAATAATCTCTTAAAATTAATGCCTCCCTAAAAATAAAAATAAATATTTTTATCCTCAACTCCTCCAAAGTACTTCAGGTGTGGTGGCTCACACCTGTAATCTCAGCACTTTGGGAGGAGCAGGTGGGCTGATAACCTGAGTTCAGGAGTTCAAGACCAGCCTGGCCAAAATGGTGAAACCCCATCTCTACTAAAAAACAAACAAACAAACAAACAAAATACAAAATTAGCCAGGCATGGTGGCATGTGCCTGTAATCCCAGCCACTCAGGAGGCTGAGGTGGGAGAGCTGCTTGAACCCGGGAGGTGGAGGTTGCAGTGAGCCGAGATTGTGCCACTGCACTCCAGTCTGGGTGACAGAGCAAGACTCCGTCTCAACAACAACAACAAAGAAAAAAAAAGGAAACAAAATAGAACATGTCACAATTCTCTGAAATTCAGCAACAGCTTACAAAAATACAAAGAAACTAACAACTTTTAGGAACTCAAGTCTATATAATCCAACTGAAATAACTGAAACCCTGTGACATTAAAATGGAAAGGATTTGGGAATATTTTCAAAAGATAAGGGGTTTAGATCAAAATTTCAGGGACTGAATGTTCCAATATGATATAGAATCAATTTCAGGAATGAAACTTCATGAAATAAAATTACTTAAGTCCATAAGAACTATTCTATATAGGCAATCAACAAGCTATCTGATCTCATATAATGAATGCTTAGGTTTTGTTTTTTCATTTTAAGGGTTTATTTGCACAATTTATTTCCAAATATAGTTTAGTAGTTTTACATTCTCAAGGAGTTATTTGGTAGCAGTGGAATATAGATTCCAATTTGCTACATCAGTTCTTTGCTTCACATAAGTACTGTATACAGATTGTGAAAGAGATCAATAAAAACACTCCTCCTACCTCATAGTTATAGTAGGAGTGTCCTGTCTGTGTGCTGGAATCTGACAGAACCTTCCCTCCAATTCCCACATTACAGGAAAAATTCCAAACCAAAAATGTTAAGATGATTCAAGTTATTAAGTTAATTTATATTTTATACTATTTTTAAACAACCAAATTTACCAAGAAAACAGAACTAAAGAAAAAAATTATAATCCTCAGAAGGCAACCTCAGTAAGCAAAAACTAAACAGATATATTTGCATATATGAGATAAATGAACAGAACATTAGTGGGGCAATTACCTACATCTAAAAAAAAAAAAAAAATCAAAAACTAGCATGAATGTGAGTTGGAAATTAATGTGTCTATTTAGATACTTTCATTTTAACTTGAACTCACAATAATCTATATGTGTGTTTAAGAAAGATGGCTACGTTTAAGATGTAGTAAAGATGAAATATAAAGACACAAACACTTGTTGCCAGTAAGTCTGTGTAATCAAATTATTCATAGTGAAATACATTGAAATGCAAACAAGTCTTCTTTGGTTTGGCAGGTTTTCTTAACTCTTTGTGGAGCTACCTTGTACAACCATTCAAATAACATAAGATTTATTCATTGTGAATACAATGTACTTCTATTTTCCCTAAGAAAGGTACACTTTCTACTACTCAAGCCAATTTTTTTCTAGTTTTCTTTATGTAAGTGTGAAAAAAGAACAGATGTTTTTCCAAAATTATTTAAGCTTGGAAGGCATTCTATCATTTTCCTCAATAAAATACTTCAGAGTCACCCAAAGCATCATGGCAATATCTTAAGAGCTGAGTCCTTTAAAATACAAGTTATTAGTAAGAAATCAGTGTCAGGACACACAGCATTGTTTGATAGATAAAATTTGTAATATAATGGGACGCTGTAAATCATTTGCCACACCAGCTTTATTTTCCACTCTGGACCTTTTCTGTTTGTTAGTTTTTCAATCTAGTTATTCTACAAGCCATGTACAAAGAGACTTTTAAACTTATCACATCGTATAGCTCATTTCCTACTGCCTAGAATCTTGTAAATCTCTGATGGAATGTTTAACTGGAGTTATCAGCTGGCTTGAACATGCTTCACTATGAAAACTATTTAAATGGTCTTTTTGTAAAAGCAGAGTTTGCTCTGTGTCACTCAAAAGTCCTGCAGATACGAAAATGAGATCCTATGGAATGTTTAAAGATGCAGAGAGCTGTCTTTGAGTTATTTTTTCATTATGCAAAACTTGGCCCAGGAGAGATGGTCCTGTACCTCGTTAGCTAAAACAGTCAGGCATGTCAGGACTGCAAATTAATTTACCAGAGAAAGCTGAAGTTTATTCAGATCACTCAGGGTTCTAAGGCAGACCTAAGTCTGCTGAACTATTAGGGCAATTTGGTGAGGTCGGAATCTCAGAAATGTTTACCCTTATTGTCTCTTTCCGCCTCCCTCGCGGAATACAAACTCCTCCCTAAACTAAGCCTGCATGAACAGCAAATGTTCCATGGGAATCAACATGTATAGGTATAACTCTAAGTTTTCAAAAGTAATAATTGGTACACACTGTGATTCCCCCCAAAAAATATCCAATAAATACAAGTAGAGATAATCGAGTATTTACTTTCTCCTTATATTAACTTGTTGTGTTTACGAAGTGGAGGGTTTCGATGGACCTTGTATTATTATGTAACACGTGCCATCCAGCCAATGTGATGTCGTTAGTAGTAGAGTAAGCAGTAACATCATTGGTTTTATCGATTATGTTATTATCTATTAATTTAAAATGCCGTTCTTTTGGGCGCTCTCCCACATTCTCTGTTAACCTCATGTTCCTGTAGCTTTACTCTCTATACGAACTCTGAGTTGAGTGTTGTATAACAAGTTTCATTAAATTTTTTCCATCCAAGTTATGAAGCCCACTAACATCAGAATTGCACAGTTCTCTCAAAGGCTAGAACAATGCCACAGTGGTTGCATTAGAAGCCAAGAGTAAGGCAAACAATGGGTCCACGTTTTAAGTAAGATAAGTGTGCTTATCTGTATCTAACCCTGGAAACAAGCAACCACGTCTTGGGAGATGGAGATGCTCCATTAGTAACATTATGCACGTTCCTTAAGGAAAACAAGCAATCTTCTGCCTCATATGTTATGAAAAAATATTTCTTCAAAATCAACAGACTAGTCTTCCATTTATGGATTGTAAATGTCATCCAATTCAGGAAATCAAAAATTCTTCCTTTTTCTATGTGTATTTGCTTATGTTTCACACTTTGATGATGACAAGAACGTCAGGTTTGAAGGGTACCAGCGTGAAGCGCCAGCAGGTAGAGAAATCCGGGAGAGCCACAAAAGCATAGAAAGTATGGGTGATATCAGACGCATTTCATTTCAAGTCTGATAAGCCTGCATTTAGGATTTTCCAGCTGGGCTGGTTTGCCAGGGTTTTGGGGAGACAGGAGGGCTTTTTATTTCTTCTGTCACACTCACACACACGGTCGGACACACACCTGGGACGCATTCAAACTCTACGTACACTAGGTGGCTTATACGAATGTATATGTATATTTAAAAATAATACCTTGACATCTGACAAAGACACGAAGGCAACGTATGTGCAGTGAGTCTGGCTCTGAGAAACGTGCACAGCCCCGCAAGAAGTGCCCGTTAAAATGAAACATTTCTGAGGATGAGGACAGACATGGCAAGCGGGAGGGGCGGGGGCCGACAGACAATACAGAGACCCGCAGCTCCCCACCGCCAGGGCGCCACATGGACCCGGCGCGTCACCCCTGCTTACTGTGGGCTCTTGGGGTAGAAGGGCAGGGTCACATGGCTGAGATCCTGGATGTCGAAGGCGGTGGGCTCGGCGGAGATCGCCTGCCGCTTGGTGCGCGGTTCGCCCTGCAAGGTGCTCGCGCTCTGCTTCTGCGCCTGCTGGGTGGCTGGTCGGATCACCGAGCGGTACTTGTCCAGCTCGTTCTGCAGCTTCTGGATCAGTTCGTCCTTCTGATCCAACTCCAGCTCCAGCTCGTCGATGAGAGCATCCCGCTGCCTCAGCTCCTCGATCTTCTCCTGGAGCGCGTACTGTAAATCCCGCAAGGTGCCCATGCTCCTCCGGGCTGCCGGGGGCTCCTTCCTGCCTCTGCTCCGCGTAGTGGGGCTTCCTCCCCTCTCCGATCAACTTTCCCCAAAGTCGCCGCTGCCTCCCGAGTGCCAAAGCTTCCTACTTGAGACCAAAGCCAGCCCTGGCTTCTGAGCATGCCCAGTCCGCCGGCTTCAGCCACCCAGAGTTTCAGTGCAGATTCCACTTCTCTGGGCTGGCTGTGAGGCTCAGAGTGGGGAGAGCAAACCAGCAGGTCCAACCCGGGATTAAACCTGAGACGCGGTGGGCGCCGCGGCACGGGGTAGAAGAGCCGGGAGGCGCGGTGGCGGGGGAGCGGGAGGAGGGGACGTGAATGGGGGCTCCGAGGCAGCGGCTGGGCTCTCAGGGTCCCTCGCGCCGGGCGCCCAAGGAAGCTTGCGGGGCTTGCGGGGAGCCTGATAAGCCTCCGAGGCGCGCCGGGGGTGTGCGGGCGGAGAGAGGAGGGAGCTCTACTTCGGGGGTGGAGAGGTGGGAGGGAGGGGACAGGGAGGACCCCGGGCAAACTCCGGAGGCCTCAGCTGACTCCAGAGCCGACCAGCCTGGAGAATGTTGGGCTACGATCCTAGCGACGTACGAGGCATAGGGGACTCTGTATCATCAAAGCTCTGAGTTCTGGAGGTATTTTGACGGCCGGCCTCACTAAGGAAAGCTCCCGAGCGGTGTGGCCGAGCTGTCGCTTCTCCCACACCACCTTTCCCACCCGGAGCGCCTCACACAGGTGGCTAATGCTTGCGAAGAAACTTGCCTTTCAGGAGCTGCGAGCGAGTCGGCGCCCGCGAGGAATTTCCCCTTTCAGCCTACTACCTTTGGGAAAGCGTTGTGGGGTAGGGGGTGGGGGTTCTGATTTTATTCCCCCGAGGCGTTGCTACTCTTTACCTGCTCCAGATAGTTACTCTCCTTTCTGCCCCTTCCAAACTCTAATCAGGGAACTCTTTTAGGGCAAAGGCCAAAAACGGATTTGGGCCCTAGCAGGCCATTCAGCTTCCCCATGAGCCCTCCGCCTTGAGCTGGTGCCTGGGAATAGTTCTCTGATGGGTCTTGCTTCTTCCATTGGCTGAATTTGGCGGGGAGAGGGTGGGGGTTAAAAATCATTCCCGAGCTCCAAAAAGTTCATCTTGAAACTGAACCATACCTTTGAAAATATTACTTTCCTCACAATCAAGCTGTTAGGAATGTGTATTTCCACTTGAATGGCCAGGAAGACATCCTGACACAAACTTTAAAGAAGGGGGAAAATCGTGAAGGAGCCAGGGAGACTACGCAGGCTGCAGTGAATTGTACACTATACTGCAGTCACCCCCACCTCTACCCACTCCCATCCCCATCCCTGCCCGCTCAATATTCCCCAAAATGATCACAATTAGGTAACTTCCTTTCTATTCAAGTATTACTCTCCCATCATGGGAACACATGTATAGAATCTTTAAATATCCGCCTACTACGTACCTAAATTCCTAATATTTGCTTAAGACATTAACAACTCATCCGATTTTATAGCATCTTTATTGGCAGACTTTTGATTACTATTCTTGGGCACTCAATATTATAAACCTCAATGCTCTATGTGGTCATTCCTTAACACTAAAACAAAGTGGATAGAAAATAAAATTGAATTGCAATGCAATTCTAAAGTTAACAAAGAACAGTATCAAAATAACTTGCACACGGTTGCTTTTGAATACACAATTTTTTTGTATTTAAGCTAGAGACAGAGGAAGGGAGGAAAAGAGGGAAGGAGGTCAAGGTATGTTAACCAGCTTGTTCATTTGAAGTGTGGTTGTTTGTAATTACAGGACTAAATGACAAAATATATGCAGTCCTAAATATTCTTTTATGTAGATGATTATCTAATAATTCTCTTAATGCCGATTACACAAGACACTTCATTTTTCTGCTTTCCAACACAGACTTTCAGAAGTGCCTTTATTTCTAAATGGGATATATAAAATGGATCATTCTCAAAACATTTTCTTTTGCAATGAAGAAATGAGCAACTTACAAATATTGAAAATAATAATAGCTCTGAATTATTGTTGTTTTAATTAAAAGTAAACCAAGCAGAAGTACTGTGACTTTGCATAACTCACTGTATTCTAAAAAAACTTCCATGAAAATTTCCTTCTTCTGGGCAAAAGGCCAAATTCTTATTTAACCTGTGGGAATTCTTTATTTCCATGGGAAAATGTTTGATACAAAATGACTTTTTCCTATAGATCTATTATTGAGGTTCCTGAAGCCATGAGTTTATGTCTAAAAATATATCAGATACAATGTATACAGGACATAATTAGACAACTGCTAAATTGGGTTCAGAATTCCAGGATTTTCTCTTCCTTTTTTTCCTTTTTCAGTTTTTCTTTTCTTTTCTTTTTTCTGTGACAGAGTTTTGCTCTTGTCACCCAGGCTGAAGTGCAGTGGCACAATCTCAGCTCACTGCAACCTCCGCCTCCTGGATTCCAGTGATTCTTCTGCCTCAGCCTCCAGAGTAGCTGGGACTACAGGCACCTGCCACCATGCCGGCTAGTTGTTGTATTTTCAGTAGAGACGGGGTGTTACCATGTTGGCCAGGATGTTCTCGATCTCTTATCTCATGATCTGCCCGCGTTGGCCTCCCAAAATGCTGGGATTGCAGACATGAGCCACTGTGCCCAGCCATCTCTTTCATTTTTAAAGTGAAAACAAATATTTTAAATAAGTTTTTCATTGACGCTTTAGAGTTTATTTAGGGTTTAAATGGGGTCGCTTAATGTTTTTGAGCAGCACAAAATAGAGAAGCTTCTTCCTCATTTGTAGAAAGTCTGTCTACATGTACAAAGGAAAATAAAAACTAAAACACTTTCCCAAAAATAAAAAATAAGACTTCAACCAAAAATATGTAGGCATTTTGGGAAAAAAGTGAGGGTTTTTTACATTAAAATATGTAAATATTTTTTCACTATTTTAGCTGGCATATCTACATGCAATTATAGGATGTATACACATTACATTTTCATTTTCAATGTACATCTCATGATATAAAATCTGTTTCAGGATGAATCTGATATTGACAGTCAGGAATCTGTTATAACAAACACAAAGAGAGTAAACAGCTGAAAAGACATGACTTTTACAATTGACTTTAAAAGGTGTTCAAGGAATAGAATCTAGTTATGTCAGGCTGTGTTATTTTTTAAAATTTACTTTCCCTTAAATGCTTTATAATTTTATATGCAAAATCCAGGATTCTGGCATTTTCTCTTTCATTTTTAAAGTAAAAATAAATATTTTATGTATGTTTTTCAATGATGTTTTTGGCCAGCTGTTTAGATCTTGAGCGATCAGGTTTCCATCTCAACCTTTTGAGTGTTTCCAATATTTTCTTAAACATCTTCTGTGTTGTACTTAGTAAATGCTGGAAATAAACCTTATGTGAAAAATCAAAGTCCTGCAATTACGTCTTAACAGACAAATTATCTTTACTATGTATCATATAGTAAACTTAACTGGCTAAATTACAAGATCAAAGATCAGGCACAAGTCTACTTTCTGCTAATTAGGAAGTGTCTACCTCAAATTCCTTCAGGGATAGAGTAGAGGAGAATGGCTTGATCTGAGCCCTGCCCCACTGCCTATCTGAGATGAAGCTTTGACATTAGATGCTGACAGTTAGAACAATGGAATTTTGAAGGAACTGAATTCATACTCTAGAATTCCATAATCAACTCACAACCTGCTTTTCAGCAGTCTTCCTTTTTCATAACTTTAATAAAAGCGAAGTTCTACTGGTAGCCAGACCAAACTGAGGCCTGTTAAACTCTAATATGCTCTTCACTCTTGCACCCAACCCTCATAATTGAGAATAAAAACTGACATGTCTTCCTTAATGGACCCTCAGAATCATTTAATGAGATATTCCAATAAAGTATCTTTATTATAATACTGGCTATTCAAAAGTAAATCTGTAGAATTTATCATCCTTCACTAAAAACATTATTAGCCCAAAAGAACTGGGCTAATTTTATCCACTTGTCCATTCCACTGATACTGTATTTCCTGGAAGAATCTTAAGTTTTGAAATTTTCTTCTGCCATGTCATGTGTGTATCTTGAATGGGAAAAAATAAACAAACAAAAATATAGCTGAGCCTTTTAGGTGATAGAAGCTACCTCTTGCAGAAGATTGCTAAAAGTAACAAGTCCTCCTAAGAATCTAGATTTTAAAGCTACTATTACTGGCAGACATAATGGTTTGTTCTAAGTTGCTAATCATAATCAAGATCACAAAAAATAACTAACTGCCTTGACTTCTTATATGTATTGTTCATATAACCCTATAAGTTGAATATTATTAATATTCTATTAACATTAGAGAAAATGAAGGCACAGAATCATTCACTTAATCAATGGCAAAGTCTGGCTTCATATCCAGACTAGGTGATGTAGAGCTGAAGTCCCTACCCCTCATTACTTTCTGTAGAACTTATAAGTGTTGCTACTGTCCTATTCTGTATCCAGAGAGAGAAGAGTGTCCTTAACATCAACTTGCTTGACTCAGGGGTCAGGGAGGTGAAGAGGACAAATTTTTAAAATCCTGAAAGATCAGCAGCAAGGTTTTCAAAAAGTTCCTTTTCCCAAAACTGTCTTTATTTCAACAAGATTACATTCTGGTTCAGGGTACAGTAACTTGAACCCATTTGCCAGAGATTGTACTAATCCTAAAATTGCTTGAAATTGTCCTGTCTTTAAAACTAAAAGTTCTAAGTATCTTCCAGTCTCAGGCAAACCAAGAGAGTTGGTCACCCTATTTAATTCAAAATATCTGAGCCTCTCTAGTTTATAAATATTTTCAAATTTTGCTTTCCACATTACTGATAGAAAAGTAAAACCAAGGAAGATCTATAATGATAATACCTATTATTTTAGGCACATTACAAACCCACTTATACATTACTTTGTGTGAATATGTTTTAGGAAAGCAATCATCCTATTGCAATGAATAATAAGGCACAACCGGAATTGTCTTTGGACTATAAAGGGGGATGAGTCAGACAATAGAATTTTAATTATACTTTGATAAATTAGACAATAATTCAAGGATCCCTTTTTGCTTTATTGTTTTAACAGAAACTGGAACTTACATTGATTCCCTACTAAGTACAGTGACTCAAGTACCAGCTATTTTATTAATTCCTGTAGAACTAGTTTTATAATTGTGTTTAGTGGATAGATTTGGCCATACGGAATATATATTTACATGGATATAAGTACAAATCAAAATAGTTTGGCTGTTTTCAAGGTATAGTATTTCAAATGGTAAGTTCTGCATGGAAAAGAAAAAAAAAATAAACCATTAATGATGAAAAACTTACTGCAGAGACTTGGAAAGTAATAGAGCACTGTACCATAATTGCTAATGTACTTAGCATTTAATACCGAATTAGTGTCATGCTTAATATTAGGTGAAATGAATTTTTATAGTCCCCTTCTTAAGATGACGGGAAGTTATTATTGGGCCTCAGGCTAAACTAGTTCTCATGAAAACTCATGAACTGTCTAACAAAATGAACATTTATTTGTACTCTTTAGTCAGCTGCTCATTTTCAATAGCCAAAAGAAAAAAAATCAAGAAGAAAAATATTAGGTTTTTTGTATTTTGAAATAAGAGTAAAATTTTTAAATGCATAAAATAGAATCTAAAATGCTTTATTCACAAGACACCATTTTACTGCATCTGAAGCTTAATGTATATGTGCATGAAGCTTAATGTATATGTACATGCAACATATCTACCTGTATTATAAATAAGTTAGAGTTGCTCAGTTCCATTTCAGTGATTCTTCTGGTATATTAAATGTGCATCTTTTACTAAGGTAAATCATCAGTATTTTCCACAAAATTTTCTAAAGTACTTTCAAAAGTAATTTTGATTCTGAAAACAGATTTGATATCATGGGGCTTATAGAATAGATCTATAGTCTGTGACTTTTTTCTTTTTTGTTCTTATTTTTATTTTAACTAGTATTTAGCAGTTGATATAACTTGGCCATTTTCTTCTTACTGGTTTTGTAACCAAAATTTAAAGCAAAGAAAACCTAAATTTTGTTAGCAAACTCTTTAAAAATAGTAAGGTAAGAAAATACTAAAGATGTAAGAACGACAATAAAATAGAAATTTGGGTGAATTGATTTTTTTTTTATTAGTAGGTAAAATGACTGCATTGGGCAAGAGAAAGATGTCAGGAAATTTGTTTATATTGTGAGAATGTCAGTAATTCAAGGGAGAGGGGGCTTTGCAGGCAAAAAGACTTAGTAGGGAAATACATGGAGATCTCCACTCTCATTAATTTATTAGGCATGGAAGTATCACCTAACTTCAAATTAAGGACTCTTCAAATTGTGACCTTTCTATAATCATCATGAGATGGAAATCCAGACATCCACTTTTCTAATGACAGGCAAATGAGGCAGTAGGCTAGTAAAGCAAATGGATATCATTCCAGGGCCAAGATATTGCCAAGTATTATTCTTGAAACAAGGATGGGAGCTCCAGGGTGGGGCCCAGGAGATGCATACATTCACCATGTATTTGTAACTAACTATAACATTATCATTCGCCTCACCTAATGTAGGTTTTTATTAAAGATTCAGTAATTCCTTTATGGTCTAGGCTGGATTTTTAAAAATTCATTTTTCAAAGCACAGGCATTTAATCTGGTAGATAAAGAATACTTTGAATATTAGTGGTCCAGATTTAAACTTAAAAGACAAATATGCAAACACCTATATAATGAAGAAGTTACCCAAAACGTCAATATCTAAAGTATCATATAGTTTCAATGCACCATATAAATAAATGTACAATAGGAACTTTCACACTTTTTTGATATTAGTGCAAAACACAATTACACATCTAGAATCTAGTGTCTAGAGTTACTGTATTACATACAAATTTTTTTGCTCAAAGAGTTAATGTAGAGAGTCATTATGGAAAATTCATCTAATTTTTCCCTAAAATATAATACAGCCAAAATTCTAATTATCCAGCTTCCTTAGAAAAGCATCTATGTTGACTACAACTTTTAAGTGGAAAAAATGACAGGGAAATCTTCACAATGTTTATTTGTGGAATATTAAAAGCAATTGCTGCTGTTAGGAACATGGAGAACTTAGTGAAAATTGCTTACTTGCATTTTCCAGTTTCCACTGGTCAGACCCTCCATCGGAAAACTGCAAGTAATATTCTCTCAGCAGTCACAGAGCTAAAACTTACCTAAGATAACAGTGTTTCCACGTTTGCTCTATTTTTCAGTTTACTTTATGTCACTCTCAAGGGTACACACAAATAACATACATATACATACATACAAACACACAAATACAGAGAATTAAACATATGCCATGGTTTAACATCTCATCCTATCCCACCTCCCACAGAAAAAAAAAAAAAAAAAAAGCAAATGTGTCAGCTATGATGTGAATGTCTCCCCCAAAGTTCATATGCTGGAAACTTAATCCCCAGTGCAACAACATTGAGAGGTGGAATCTTTTAAGTGGTGATTCTTTCAAGACAAAAAGTAGTTGTATAAAGACACATATTTTCCAGAAAATATTCAAAGTGACAGGAAGAAAACATGGTTATCATGGATCTTAAGCAGGCAAATATGTTGTTCTAAGAGAGGTGTCAAAGTAAAGCTCTGCTAGCAACCAGGTGACTCTAATGCAGAGCTTTCCTCAGAATGTTAACTAAAGAACACTAGTTCCTTAAAATGGTAATAAATGTAATGAAAAAGAGTTTTATGTTCAAAAATGTTTGGGAGACATTGAGAAAAAAATAAGAAAAGAGATTTCTTTCTGCATTATTATCAGTACTTTTAACTTTCCAGTATGTATTATGAATTTCCAAAATAAATATACAGTAAATACAAAAAATATTACATACTGTATACACTATGTAAATAAATGGTAAATATATACAATTGTTTAACAACTAAACCTTCCTTCTTCTAATACTTTCAGTGTTGAACCTGAGTATTCATAGCATTTAATACTTTAAAAGTCAGACAATTTAATAGAAAGTACAAGCATTTTCTCCATTTGTGAAATCCCCTGTTGCTATCTACATACACAGCAATATCTGAGACAAGAACACACAGTTCTATTCCCACAAACAGTACTGTCAACTACTCGTGTCTCCCCTTTCAAACCACAATCTGCCCAGTCTGTGGCCACAGCCAATGACATGACAGAAAACCATGAACATGTAACAAATTTGGTGCCTACAGGAAAGATTAGCCTTGCCATTTGACCCATAATCACATTTCCTCCCTTTAAAATTAGACTAGGTCACAAGATTATTGCTTAGGCTGGGAAAATGTTCAAGGAAGGACTACAATGGGATCAAAATAGGTAGAGCATTTGATGAGTAATGAATTACTTAAGTATTACAGTGATCCTTTAGTTCTTTAAGTTCTCCAAGCATTAAGCAATTATGTTTTAACATTTCATAGCTTCCAGTGGGAATTCTCTTTTTGCCTGTGAAGCCCTGTTCCCAACCCCTTTCACTACCTTCAAATCCTAGCCCCATCACTGCCCCATCACCGCCTCTCATCTCTTGAGTTGTTTATTCAATAAATCTATTCTTCAGTTCTTCCCTAAAATAAAACTACCTCTAATAATCCTTCAGAATCATCCCCATAATATTTTCCCTTCTAAAAGCACTTTATCAGAATGCATAATTATATATTACGCATTATAACCCTAACCCAAACGCTAACCCTAATATTTGCATACATATTTGTTAAATAGATACTTCTCCCATTGGACTGTAAACTATGAAAGCAAAGAATTATGTCTATTTTGTTCACCAATACCTAGAACAGGAAGGTGCTCACTATACTTGCTAATTGTGTTGAATAAATAAAGGTAGGAGTAAATGCAATCAACAACTATTTATTTAATATGCAAAACACACCTCTCTGTGGAAAGGAATCAAAAGGGACAAATTTTCTGTTTATTGATGGTGTTGTGTGATATTTAATAAATCAAACATATCAGAGGCTTAGCTTAAACCTGTCTGTATGTAATAAATCAAATATATCAGAGGCTTAACTTTAAAATGGGTTTTCTTCTACAGAAAAAAATAATAATAATCCCTATTTGAACAACATATTTGCCTGTTTAAGGACCATGATAACGACGTTTTCTTCCTGTCGCTCTGATTTTTTTTCTAGAAAATAATGTGTCTTGATATCCAACTACTTTTTTCAACTCTCTTAATGCACTTTTAAATCACCATAATCTCACCTTCTTTCTTACTCTTAGACTTATAATATGTTGTCTTCAAGGTACAGCGCTCTTTTATGTAACACTGGCAATGTCTACAGAATCAACAGTTTTGCAATTTCTTTTTTGTTTCTTCCACAGTTCCAGCTACCCCTTCAAAAGCCGACTGCTTTATTTGGAGTTGGCCTTCTTTACTAGTGCTTCTTAATACATACATCTTGTAGAAAACTATTCATATCATTTGATATTATTTCAAAAGCAGATGCTTTCAATTAAGATACTTAGTATCTTCCGTGATTATTAACCGATGCTTGTGTCCTACCTGATCATTTATAACTTGAAAGTTAAGATTCAAAGTCCAAGAAGTAAATTTACATCCATCTGCAAAATTCCTTCACTAACTTAATTCTTAACATACATATACTTATTTCCCATATCCTCTCCCTTGTTCTTGCTTTGCTTTTTCCACAGAATGTCAGAGTAGGCCCTAGATATAAAATCATAAGCTTAACATCACAATCAATTGAATATAAAAGTGCTAACTTTTGGGAATTAGCAATAATTATAAAGTCACAATGCTATGTTAAATAGCTGTTCAATTCAATCAAAAGACAGGAATATATGGTTTGTTAATGCAAAAAAGAATATTTCTCAGGTAGATGTTTTCTGTAATTTTAAAAAGTCAGAAAGAAGACTTCATAAGCTCTTCAAATTTATTAGACTTGAATATAGGTCTTGAAAAAAGTAATTGTTGTCAACCTTAAAAAACCTAAAGACAAGCCATCCCTATGAGAAAATAAAATAAATCCTTATCTATTAAAGAGTCAAATTTGAAGATAAAAAGTCAAAGCCTTGCATATATATATATCCCAAAAATCTTTATAAATTAAGCTTTTAACTGCAATGTTATAATGCTGCTTCAGTGTCTAAATAGAAATTTAAGTTTCTGATTCGCAACTGTGTGAAACTTCTAGATCTTCAATAAAACGTTAGCATTAATAACCACGTGAATGTAAGAACCCTTCTGGCATTGCATCATTTATCTTTAGTGGTTTTAATTATATTTTTCCTCCCACAAACTGGGAGTCTCATGATGCAGTCATCAATATACCTAATCCTTTTGGGAGCACTATTTCCCAAGACGAAAAACATATGTAATTAATATTAATAAAGCTCCGCAACAGAAAAATGTCATGTTGATATGTATATGCCTTTCTATATGTAGAAAATATATTCTTTATTTTATTCAGTTAAAAATAGTATTTTTCGGAAAATAGTTTCTGATTGAGATTTAAATGTTTCATTTTTTAAAAGTACAAGGTAAAGCAAAGCATCACATGATGGTGAAATTTGTACTCCTTCTTTATATGATTCATTTTATTTTAAATACACTTCCATAAATAGCGTACAGCTTCAACAAACAGTACATTCTCCAAATTTATCTCTCAGCCATTAATACTAATTTCTAATGACTAAAATACAGAACTAAAGGTACAATTGCACCCTCTACTGTCCAAATATTGAGCATCGTGCTGTGTATGTTTGTGTAACACATTCATTATAAAAGTAACAAGTAAATAACATTGGTTTCCTTTTGACATTAATTAGCATATCCTCAAAAAATTAAGCTCTAATTATAAAATTTCCATAGTGATGTAAATGGAAGTTTGCCACTTTTATAATTACTTGTACTAATCTAATTCAGAAAGTGACTCTTATTAAGGTACAGTCATGTATCATGCAATAAATTTTCTGTCAATGACAGACCACATATACAACAGTGGTCTTGTAAGATTATAATGAAGCTGCTATACATAGCTGTACCTTTTTTTTATGTTTTATACCATATTTTTACTGTACCTTTTCTATGTTTAGATATGTGTAGATATACAAATACCATCATGTTACAATTGCTTACAGTATTCGGGAGCTATAGGCTATGTCATATAGCCTAGGTGTGTAATAGGCTATATACCATCTAGGTTTGTGTAAGTACACTTTTTGATGTTTGCACAATCATAAAATTGTCTAAAGGCACATTTCTTAGAATGTATCCCTGTTGTTAAATGATGCAACTGTACTTGAGTGAAGTAGTCATTAACTTACTGATAATGCATGGCAATATTAATGACCTTTTCAACAATATTCATAACAAGGAAAAATATGAAATCATTCAAGCAAACAATTGGCATATTTTTCTAATAGTGTATAAAGTTTACCAAATTTTGTTTCAAGTTAAAAATCAGGAAAGCACTAATGTTTCTCTAAAACTGTGCTTCAAAGTTTTTAAGACAAATTGTGAGTTGATTGTCCAAAATGTGACATACCACTATGAGCTAAAATTAATAGGTCATTTGTATTTTTTAAACCTATCTTTAATGTTTCAATAGAGACTGTTGGTCCAGGCGCAGTGGCTCACGCCTGTAATCCCAGCACTTTGGGAGGCTGAGGCAGGTGGATTGCCTGAGATCGGGAGTTCGAGACCAACCTGACCAACATGTAGAAACCCTGTCTCGACTAAAAATACAAAATTAGCCAGGTGTGGTGGTGCATGCCTATAATTCCAGCTACCCAGGAGGCTGAGGCAGGAGAATCTCTTGAATCCAGGAGGGGGAGGTTGTGGTGAGCCAAGATCACACCATTGCACTCCAGCCTGGGCAACAAGAGCAAAACTCCATCTTAAAAAAAAAAAAAAAAAAAAAAGGTACTGTTTTGAATTCAAAATAAATTATTATTCAAAAGATTATCTTATCAATTTTTTCTTCTGGTGATGAAGATTCATTTACTGATAATCAACCCTCCCACCTATAATAATTAGAGAGGTTGAACCAAAAATACGAAAATAAGGCAATGGAAAACTCCCAAGCAGCAAGGAATTGAGGGGCCAATATCCCAGAGAAAAGTGAAGTCCAGAGATGTCAGCCTAATGTTCAGTGTTTTTCTGAGGTATTCACCAATTACAAAATACTTCTAAGAAAATAAATAACTAAGCATAAATTAAAAGCTGAGAGGCTAAGAAGTTGATCAAAGCTTCTAAAGTCTAAAATGGCTGGAGGGACAAAAATTGGAATCAGGCCCAACAAGTTGAAATCCAGGGAGGCTAAACTTTAACTGCTAATAACCATGTACCCAATAAGACCGAATCCTGTTTTATATCTGTGCAATCTATAATTGGATTAGGTGATCTGACCCTAGTCTTCCTGCCCATCAGGAGCAAAAGTAAATCCTCCATGGAGGGAGATCACGTAATCCAGAGTATCACACTCTTTCTATAATTTTTCATGCCTAATGTTGAGTTTAAAAAAAAAAAAATTAGGCAACACCCCATAACCTAAAACTGAGAAAAAAGTAGAAGCCATGCAACAGAAGGAGACACATGGGAGATTGTGATATTGGAATTATCAGAAATGAACTTTAAAGTAATTGTGACAAATATGTTTCAGAAAAGTGATTAAAATGTTAGTAATTTTAGCAGAAAACCAGAAATTACAAAGAACTTTTTGAAGCTGAAATTTTAGAATTAAAAAAAGCAGTAACTGAAACTTAATAACTCTATAGTCAATTTTAATAACAGAAGACACAAGTAGTAAACTGGAAGATAAGTCCAAATAAAATAGCTACATTAAATAAAGAAAAGGAATTTTAAAACATAGGAAACAGGACATGAGATGTGGAGTCTTGGGAGAAGTTCTAACCTCTATATAACTGGAGTCTCAAAAGGACAGAAAAGAGAGAATATAGCAAAAGCAGTATTTGAAGAAATAATCACTATGAATTTTCCAAAACTGATAAAAAAAAAAAAATCAGGCCACAGATTTCAAGAGGCACTGTAAATGACTAGCACAATAAATATAAAAGACACCGATATGGTTTGGGTGGGTCCCCACTCAAATCTCATTTTGAATTGTAGCTCCCATAATTCCCAAGTGCTGTGGGAGGGACCCAGTAGGAGGTAATTGACTCATGGGGGTGGGTTTTTCCCCTGCTATTCTCATGATACTGAATAAGTCTCACAAGATCTGATTGTTTTTTGAAGGGGAGTTCCCCTGCACATGCTCTCTTGCCTGCTGCCATGTAAGACATGCTCTTCCTTCATCTTCCACCATGACTGTGAGGCCTCCCCACCCATGTGGAACTGTCAGTCCATTGAACCTCTTTCCTTCATAAATTACCCGGTCTCAGGTATGTCTATCAGCAGCGTTGAGAACAGACTAATACACACACACACACACACACACACACACAGACACATACACACACACACACACAGACACATAGGTATAATACAGTAAAATTGTTACATGAAAAACAGAAAGCTCCTAAGAGCAGACAGACAAAAATATCTGCAACCTTCAAAGGAACAATAAGATAACAGCTTTTTAATTGAAGCAGTGAAAGTCACAAGACAATAGAATGGTAGCCTCAAAAGGCTGAAAAAAAATCTGACAACCAAGAATTCTATACTTGACAAAAATATTCTTTGAAAATAAAGGTAAATAAGTATATTTTGAGAAACAAAAACTAGAGAATTTGTTACCAACAGATCACACTAAAGGAGATAATAAAAGGTATTCTTCAGACGGAAAGAAAATGAATCCACATGAAAGCACAAATATTTAAAGAAAATGTAAGTATCATACAAAGGATAAATATGAGGGTAAATGTATATAAATTATTACTGTATAAAACAATAACATCTAACAACAATAATATAAAAGAGAGTAAGGGGCTAACAGTTGAATGTTGTTAGGTCATTTCACTGTCTGAGTATTAATAAATGTAATTACTTACCTCTAATTTTACTAATGCCAGGATGTATTACATGTTGTACTCTCTAGCGTAACCACTTAAGGAAGCACAAGTTGTATAAATAACAAATTGATGGAAGGATAACTGAATATTAAAAACAATAGATTCATTAAAGTAGAGGCAAAAAAGGAAAGAAAACAACATAGAACAAAAATCACAAATAGAAAACAAATAGTACAATGATAGATCAAAGATTTGATCAATGATAGATCAAAATGTATTAGTAAACAAACTAAATAGATTACTCCAGTTGCTAAACAAAGAATATCTGACTGAATAAAATAAAAATTATATATATTTTACGAGACAGTTGTTATATAAGGAAACAGAAAGGCTTATAGTAAAAATGGTAAATAGAATCCAAACACAAACCAAAAGAAAGTTGATATAGCTCTACTACAAAGCAAAGAAGTAAGAACACCAGTGTTATTAGAGTTAAAAAGGGATATCTCTTAATAATAAAATGATTAATTTACCAGAAAGTGATTATAATTCTAAATGTATGTGCACTAAATAACAGCCTTCACATTGGCAAAAGTAAAAATTCATAATGCTAAGAGGAGATATAGACAAACCTAATATCTTAGTAGATTGTGACTCGTATCTTAGAATAAGTGATAGACCTAGCAGGCAGAAATATAATCAGGCAATAAAAGATAGAAACAATATACTTACCAAATGTGAGTTAATTACACTACATAGAACACCTCATCTCAAAATTGCAAACCACATAATTTTCTAGTGCATAGGAATATTTATTAAAATTGACTATATGCTGGACCATAAAACAAGTCTCAACAAACATCAGAATATTAAAATCATGGTATCTTGCTGCAGAAGAATTAAACTGGAAATGAACACAAACTATCTCAATAATTATGAAAAAGTATTTAATAAAACTGAAAATCCATTTATAATTTTAAAATAATTTTGAAAATTTTGAAATAAGCCAGGTGTGGTGGCTCATGCACATAATCCCAGTACTTTGAGAGGCTAAGGCAGGAGGATCACTTGAGCCCAGGAGTTTGAGGCTGCAAAGAGCTATGATTGTACCAGTACACTGAAGCCAAGAGGACAGTGCAAGATTCTGTCTCTAAAAAAATAAATTAATGAATAAATAAATAATTTCAATGTAAAGAGTACTTATCTGATAAAATGTACACACACACATGCACAAAAATCTACCAAAAAACTCATACTTAATAGTGAATTATTAAAACACTTCTTTATGGTACCACAAAAAGAAATATATGCCAATAATCACCATATTAATTCAACATTATAATTGAAACCTGACCACTGAAATAAGGCAAGAACACTAAGTAAAATGCCAAAAAATTAGAAAATGTTGCATAATTATTGACACAGACCTACAGAAAAACTATTAAAATAAGTAAATTGGAGGTCAGCATACAGAAATTTTATGTTAAAAGTTAAAAATGTATTTCTAGGGGGCAGTTCCAAGATGGCCAAATAGGAACAGCTCCAGCCTCCAGCACCCAGCGTGAGCGACACAGAAGATGGGTGATTTCTGCATTTCCAACTGAGGTACTGGGTTCATCTCACTGCTGCATGTTGGACAGTGGGTGCAGGACAGTAGGTGCAGCCCACTGAGCAAGAGACAAAACAGGGCGAGGCATCACCTTACCTGGGAAGCACAAGGGGTAAGGGAATTCCCTTTCCCAGCCAAGGGAAACCATGACACACAGCCTCTGGAAAATCGGGTCACTCCCACACTAATACTGTGCTTTTCCAAGGGTCTTAGCAAATGGCACACCAGGAGATTATATCCTGTACCTGGTTCAGAGGGTCCCACACCCACAGAGCCTCCCTCATTGCTAGCACAGCAGACTGAGATCTAACTGCAAGATGGCAGCGAGGCTGGGGGAGGGGCGCCCACCATTGCTGAGGCTTCAGTAGGTAAACAAAGTAGCCGGGAAGCTTGAAGTGGGTGGAGGCCACCACAGCTCAAGGAGGTCTGCCTGCCTCTGTAGACTCCACCTCTGGGGGTAGGGCATTGCTGTACAATAGGCAGCAGAAACCTCTGCAGATTTAAATGTCCCTGTCTGACAGCTTTGAAGAGAGTAGTGGTTCTCCCAGCACAGAGTTTGAGATCTGAGAATGGACAGACTGCCTCCTCAAGTGGG
>NW_012103987.1:1930937-1932058 GCF_000951045.1 Mandrillus leucophaeus
AGGCAGCAGAAACCTCTGCAGATTTAAATGTCCCTGTCTGACAGCTTTGAAGAGAGTAGTGGTTCTCCCAGCACAGAGTTTGAGATCTGAGAATGGACAGACTGCCTCCTCAAGTGGGTCCCTGACTCCCGAGTAGCCTAACTGGGAGACACCTCCCAGTAGGGGCAGAGTGACACCTCACACGGCTGAGTATCCCTCTGAGACTAAGCTTCCAGAGGAACGATCAGGCAGCAACATTTGCTGTTCAGCAATAATCACTACTCTGCAGCCTCTGCTGCTGATATCCAGATACCCAGGCAAACAGGGTCTGGAGTGAACCTCGAGCAAACTCCAACAGACCTGCAGCTGAGGGTCTGGATTGTTAGAAGGAAAAATAACACATAGAAAGGACATCCATAGCAAAACCTCACGTGTACATCACCATCATCAAAGAGCAAAGGTAGATAAAACCACAAAGACAGGGAAAAAACAGAACAGAAAAGCTGAACATTCTAAAAATCAGAGTGCCTCCCCACCTCCAAAGGAACACAACTCCTCACCAGCAACGAAACGAAGCTGGACGGAGAACGTCTTTCTCAAGTTGAGAAGAAGCCTTCAGTCAATCAAACTTCTTCGAGCTAAAGGAGGAAGTTTGAACCCATCACAAAGAAGCTAAATACCTTGAAAAAAAGATTAGACGAATGGCTAACTAGAATAATCAATGTAGAGGACTCCTTAAATGACCTGATGGAGCTGAAAACCATGGCACGAGAACTACGTGACAAATGCACAAGCTTCAGTAACTGACTGGATCAACTGGAAGAAAGGGTATCAGTGATTGAAGATCAAATAAATGAAATGAAGCGAGAAGAGAAGTGTAGAGAAAAAAGAATAAAAAGAAATAAACAAAGCCTCCAAGAAATATGGGACTATGTGAAAAGACCAAATTTATGTCTGATTGGTATACCTGAAAGTGACAGGGAGAATGGAACCAAGTTGGAAAACACTCTACAGGATATTATCCAGGAGAACTTCCCCAACCCAGCAAGGCAGGCCAACATTCAAATTCAAGAAATACAGAGAATGCCACAAAGATACTCCTCAAGAAGAGCAACTCCAAGACACATAATTGTCAGATTCAC
>NW_012103987.1:1932373-1933779 GCF_000951045.1 Mandrillus leucophaeus
TTGAATCCCTGAATAGACCAATAACAGGCTCTGAAATTGAGGCAATAATTAATAGCCTACCAACCAAAAAAAGTCCAGGACCAGAAGGATTCACAGTTGAAATCTACTAGAGGTACAAGGAGGAGCTGATACCATTCTTCTGAAACTATTCCAATCAATAGAAAAAGAGGAATCCTCCCTAATTCATTTTATGAGGCCAACATCATGCTGATACCAAAGCCTGGCAGAGACACAACAAAAAAAGAGAATTTTAACCAATATCCCTGATGAACATCGATGCAAAAATCCTTAATAAAATACTGGCAAACCAAATCCAGCAGCACATCAAAAAGCTTATCCACCATGATCAAGTGGGCTTCATCCCTGGGATGCAAGACTGGTTCAACATACACAAATCAATAAACTTAATGTAGCATATAAACAGAACCAAAGACAAAAACCACATGATTATCTCAATAGATGCAGAAAAGGCTTTTGACAAAATTCAACAGCCCTTCGTGCTAAAAACTCTCAATAAATTCGGTACTGATGAAACATACCTCAAAATAATAAGAGCTATTTATGACAAACCCACAGCCAATATCATACTGAACGGGAAAAGACTGGAAGCATTCCCCTTGAAAACTGGTACAAGACAGGGATGCCCTCTCTCACCACTCCTATTCAACATAGTGTTGGAAGTTCTGGCCAGGGCAACCAGGCAAGAGAAAGAAATAAAGGGTATTCAATTAGGAAAAGAGGACATCAAATTGTCCCCGTTTGCAGACAACATGATTGTATATTTAGAAAACCCCATCATCTCAGCCCAAAATGTCCTTAAGCTGATAAGCAATTTCAGCAAAGTTTCAGGATACAAAAGCAATGTGCAAAAATCACAAGTATTCTTATACACCAATAACAGAAAAAAAGAGAGTCAAATCACGAGTGAACTCCCATTCACAATTGCTTCAAATAGAATAAAATACCGAAGAATCCAACTTACAAGGGATGCGAAGGACCTCTTCAAGGAGAACTACAAATCACTGCTCAATAAAATAAAAAAGGACACAAACAAATGGAAGAATATTCCATGCTCATGGCTGGGAAGAATCAATATCCAGAAAATGGCCATACTGCCCAAGGTAATTTATAGATTCAATGCCATCTCCATTAAGCTACCAATGACTTTCTTCACAAAATTGGAAAAAACTGCTTTAAAGTTCATATGGAACCAAAAAAGAGACTACATTGCCAAGACAATCCTAAGCCAAAAGAACAAAGCTGGAGGCATCACGCCACCTGACTTCAAACTATACTACAAGGCTACAGTCATCAAAACAGCATGGTACTGGTACCAAAACAGAGATATAGACCAATGGAACAGAACAGAGCCCTCAGAAATAATACCACACATCTACAGCCATCTG
>NW_012103987.1:1938344-1947252 GCF_000951045.1 Mandrillus leucophaeus
ATCATTCTCAGCAAACTATTGCAAGAACAGAAAACCAAACACTGCATGTTCTCACTCATAGGTGGGAAGTGAACAATGAGAACACTTGGACACAGGAAGAGGAACATCACACACCAGGGCCTGTCGTGGGGTGGGGGAAGTGGGGAGGGATTGCATTAGGAGATATATACATATGTAATAAACCTGCACATTGTGCACATGTACCCTAGAACTTAAAGTATAATATAAAATAAATAAATAAATTTAAAAACATGTATTTCTCTACCAGTAACAAACAGACAAACATTTGTGGCATAAGGATAAACAACTGGCTCAATAGATTACAATGGAGAGCTCTGAAATAAACCTACATACATATGCTACTTCATATGCAACAAATGTGACACTACACAAATATAGTCATTTAAATAAATAGTACTGCATCAATTAAATACCCATACATAAAGTAAATGAATCTTGTGCCCCTTTTTGTGCGATATACAATAATTCTATTTCAGATGAACTGTAGATCTAAATGTGAGAGATAAGCTTCTAAAAAACGTAGGAGATAGGAGAGAGTATTCATTCATTAACTTAGAGTAGGTAAGAATGTCATAAACAAGAGAAAGTACTCACTGTAAGGAAAAAAAGCTGATAAAATGAACCACATTAAAATTAGAAAATTTGTTTGACCAAAAGACATCAAAGTAGATGCATATCATTATTCATTTGTACAAACCTAGAGAACAAAAAATGAACCCTTGTGTGAACTATGAATTTGGGGAGATAATGATGTACCAATGAAGGTTCCTTGATTGCAACAAATGTACTACTCTGATAGTAGGGGAGGTTCTGAATACTGGGTACTGGGGTAGGAGATATATGGGAAATCTCTGTACCTTTTGCTCAATTTTGCTGTGAGGCTAAAACCTAAAAAATTAAGTCTATTTTGCTTTTAACATTTTTCACTCAAAAAATTAAGTCTATTTGTAAAAAGAAAAAAAGACATAATTAAGACAATCAAATGGCAAACTACAAAGTAGGGAAAGATATTTATAATATGTATTTAATTAGCAAAAAGGTTACAGTCGAATGCTATCTCAAATTCCCAAAACTCATAAGTGAAGACAGACAACCCCATAAAGAAATGGGCAAAATACTTGAACAGGCATTTCATAAAAGAGAGTATCCAAATAACCAAGAAACATGAAAAATTGCTCATTTCATTAATCATCAGGGAAATGTAAATTAAAACTGCAATCTTACACATCTACCAAAATGGCTAAAATTGAAAAGAATTCGCAGCAATCCTTAGTTTGTGGAACAACAGGAACTTTCATCCACTGTTAGTGGGAGTATAAATTGTTATGGCCACTTGGGAAAATTTAGGTGGCAATGTCTACCTAAACTAATTATATGGATATCCCATAATCTAGAAAGTCCAATCCTAAGGATATCTCTAAGAGAAATACATACCTATTATCACCAAATAATGTGTGCCCAAGGCTACAGATAATATCCCAAACTGGCAGCAGCACAAATGTCCCTCAACATTAGAATAGATAAATATATATTAATCCAATAGAATATAAAGAACAGTAAAAGTAAGTGAACATTGCTACAAGCAACACCACCAATAAAACTCAAAACAGTACTCAGCAAAATACACCAAACATAAATGAACATGTATCACATGGGCAAAAAAATGTATGATGAATATAATAGTTACCTTTGAGGAAAAAAGTGGGTCTGGTGATTGGGAAATGGCATGAAGAAGGCTTTTGGGGATCTGGGAAAGTTCTGTTTCTTAATCTGAGTGGTGATTATACTGGTGTAAGGATAACTCATTGAAGACTTATGAATGAAGCACTTTTATTTATGTGTGTTACAATGTATTACAGAAGCATAAAACAAAAGCCGTATTGATTTTACTAAGAATAACTGTCAAAGAATTACTGAATATTATTTTAGATATCTACAAGGTGCAAAGGCTCCATGTTTAATCCATCATCAAATATTTATACTACATAATCCACAGTCAACTGTTAGATTTTGGAAAATAAAAAGTTAATTAGACATATATCCTGACCTCAAAATGTTAGATACAGAATTATCTACATAAAACTGACTTGGACCATCATACGTGTATGTGTGTGTATGTGTGTATGTGTATGTGTATGTATGTATGTATTCACATACACACACATAATGTGTATATACACACGCACAATGTATATGTGTGTATATGCGCATAATGTTTATATTCCAAATCTCAAAAATATCATGATTTACTATATCTTAGATATTTCAATAAAAGAACTTACTAAATGTGTATAACTCAGGTATGATTTTCATGTATATATATTCAAGAAATCAGAAAAGAAGCTTTTATTAAAAATTTGTCTTAAGAACTGGGATATAACAGGAAAAGGCTCCATTTGACATCAGTTCAAAAGAATACAGTAGGATGTGAATAGGTGGAGGAAGAAAAGGAAGATTTTTGAGACAAGGTAGGAACAGCATAAGGAACGGTACAATGTAGGGAAAGCAGACATGGGGTCAGGGGTTCATTTTGGTTGGAGGAGAGCAGAAAGGTGAGCGGGTGAAAAGCAGATAGAAGGCAGACAAGGACCAGACTGAAGAGGATCTTGGAACATCAAACTGACAAATGTAGACTACATGAACTTGGTAATGGAAAGGTAGCTACAGTTTCAGCAAAGTGTCATGATCAGAGCTGTGTTTCAGGAAAACTATTCCAACAGCATGATGTCAAATGAATTGGATACTGAAAAGCCTAGAGTCAAGGAAACAGGTTAGGAAGCTGCTGCCATACTAAAGGTCTAATCAAGATATGAAACTGGGAATGGAAGGAAAGACATGGCCAAAGATAACTACTGAAAACATAATTTCCTTAATATTAGTATTAATTGCTCTTATAATAACAAGTATTCCCAAGTAGTCATTTTGCAAACTGCTGCACATTTAACAGTAAAGGTAGATGAAACTCCTGTGTAACCGGGTACAACTTTTAAGAAAGTTAACTCTTCTTATTGAGAATATTTTCTGAGCGTATCCAGTCTTTACAGAGCTAGGGCTCCTATTCCTGAAGGTGCCTTCCCTGAAACCCAGCTAAACACAAATAGCATATCTAGTACTACTTGGAGAATAAGTGAAAATTATTGAAGGCCTATTGAGTGGGCACCCTTATATATAACCTCACTCCATCTTAAGAGTGCCTTCATCACACTGCTGCCCCTTCGTGCCCATCTAGGCTCATCTCAGAGTCCAAGGCTCCAGATATTTCCTTTTGTTCCCCCCGTAATCTATGCTAAACTAGTGAACTTATGGGTTTTCATTAATTGATGCTTGACTTGATTGGCTCAGTTTTCCCTTCCCACCACTTTTTGAGGAGAGGACTTTAGCTGGACCAATAGTCTGTCCATAAGTGATGTAGAATAAAGAGGAAAGAAAAGGAGGAAAGGAACAGGAGACACAGGGGCTTAGAATAATGGTGGGATTTTTACTAAGAATCCCATGATGGACGGAGAGGAGAGCAGTTGTAGCTTGGGGTTGGAAAAAGAAAATGGGATTTGTAAGCATCCTCCTTTTGGGACATTTTAAAAATCCAAACAAATTTTTTTTTTTCATAAGGAGTCTCACTCTGTCACCCAGGCTGGAGTGCAGTGGCATGATCTCCGCTCACTGAAAGCTCCACCCCCTGGGTTCATGCCATTTTCCTGCCTCAGCCTCCCAAGTAGCTGGGACTACAGGCGCCCACCACCACACTCGGCTAATTTTTTTATTTTTTTATTTTAATTTTTTGTATTTTTAGTAGAGACAAGGTTTCACCGTGTTCGCCAGGATGGTCTCGATCTCCTGACAAACAAAATTATTTTTAATGAACATTTGGTTATTGACCGGTCTATTTGACCCTGCACTTTGAGACTGGACCATATAGATTCTGGCTTTATAAGATTACAGTGAATAAAATAATCTAAAGAACCTACAATGGTACATGAAGGGAATTAAGATTTTTTTTAATGAGGGGGCTGGAATTTTTGTTGAATTTCAAGTCAATCTGTAGGAGGCATCAGCCACTCCAATTCCTCTAACTCTGATTTTGCATGGCAATTTGGGCAGGAACAATAGACATGAAAGACTCAATGAAAAGCAAACCAATCCTTGCCATTGAACACTGATAAAGCTTCACATGGCAGCACATCCACTGGGGTACTGAATACCACTTCTGAGATACTTATAAATCAGACAAAGGAGCCAATAAAGCATCCCACTCACGCAGCTCTTGGGAAGTGTGTGTATTATACTCATCAAACCTGGAATATGGTCAGGGATACAGGGGAAATTAAGGGAAGGGGATCATGAATAATAATCATTAATCATTAATCATTAATCATTATTATATAATAGTATTTGGCATTTACTGAGTGCTTATTATTACAGTGCCTTATACATATGAGTGTGAAGATTGTGCTAAGCACTTTTCATAGGCCATCAGAAGCCTCACAAATGTATGAGGTGGGCATTTTTGTTATTATCCTAATTTTAAATGTGAGAAAACTGAAAATGATTTAACATTGTAGTAACTTGTCCAAAGTCATATGATCATACAGCTTGTGGGCTTCAGATTCAGGAATTTCTGACTCTAGAGCTACAGTATTTATAACTATGGTATCATGATCCAACAATTACAATGATGGTGATAATGAAAGGTTCATTAAAATCTGTTCTATGCACACGTAGATATGCCTATCACCAAAGCTCATGCTTTGGCAATCTGTCACACCATTGTCTTCTCAGGATTTGACCCCCCAAAGGTTATAATAACAACCACCATAATGTGGACTTAGCTCCATTCTTAAGGACATGAGAGGCTCCTCTAGAATTCTGAAACTAACTCTACTGGAATAGGGCATGTACTTCATGACCTATATCAACTAATTAAGCTGATTATATAACTATGTAGCAGCAACCTCCCTGGTAACATTTAATTTTCAGCTAAAATACGTGTTGAACTTTTAAAAAGTTTAAACAAATTAAATCATTTTAAGGAGCTTATTTTATACTTTATTCTTTCATTTGCTAGTTTTGTAACTCTCTTGATGCCTTTTATGTAATTGCATTTTAAAAACATAATTGGAACACATTCCTCAGAGCTAGAAGTCTCCATGGACCTTTTTTTCCTATGAAAAATTTGTGGGGAAATAAATGTGTATGTATGTGTGGTTTAGTTCAAAATGAGGTTTAGTTTAAGATGAGAAAGTTTCTCAGAACTAGGACTTATTATCAAAAGTTATAGCTCAAAGGGGCACAATAAGATATTGCCAATTAGAAAAAAAAGCAAACATTTTAATACAAATGCTGGTTTCACATATAGTCTTCTAATAAAAAGTGTTTATATTTAGTTACATCGTTTTTACTGTACTTAGCTTTGAAGACTGTAAGTTGGACTCAACATAAGACAGAGTACACTAGAGAAGCAGTTATAAATAACTTTATTTCACCAAGAGGTTGAGAAGAGTCAGCTGCCAATATAAAAACCCACAAACCACCAACTTTTCCAAACTTCAGTTCCACGATGTCTCAATATATTCAAAAGTAAAAACAACAACAAAAAAAAAACCCAAAAAACAAAAAAAAAAACCATAACTACTGAGCACTATAAAGGCTGTGTGGTCAAGCAATTGTGAAGCTTAAACTACGTTCGGTTTAATCTTTTTGATAAATTGCTCAGATTTTAAACCCAAAGTTTTAATGTTTTCCTTTTTAAAAATAAAGATGTCACTTGTGAAGGTTAAAATCTAGTTCCCATGTTACTAAAGGAAAAGAAAGCTTATCCATAATCAAATTGGCAATTACTGGGTGGGGATTTACCATGGGAGGTGATGGATGTGTACCTCTGAGGGCGGGAATGGCCCAGCATACCACAGAAATGTCATTCCCAGTGATGAATACCATTAAAAGGGGCCAACCATACAGATTCCACGTGCCCCCAAGTTGCCAAGATAAAAATACGACTTCAAAAACTCTGTCTTGTAGCCAGATTACGTGGCACCAAGGTTTCTTTGGAGACTATATCTCCACATCTCTACTATTATATGGGAACAGTAATTAGTTCTTAGAATTATGAGGTGGCAGTGGAAAATGGTTACTTTATTTTTTTATTTTTTATTTTTTTGAGAAGAGTCTTGCTCTGTCGCTCAGACTGGAGTGCAACGGTGCGATCTTGGCTCACTGCAACCTCCACCTCCAGGGTTCAAGCAATTCTCCTGCCTCAGCCTCCTGAGTAGCTGGGATTACAGGCACATGCTACCAAGCCTGGTTGATTTTTGTATTTTTAGTGGAGATGGGGTTTCACCATGTTGGCCAGGCTGGTCTCGAAATTCTGATCCCTGGTGATCTACCCACCTCGGCCTCCCAAAGTGCTGAGATTACAGGTATGAGCCACCATGCCTGGCCATAACGTTTTTAAATCTACATTTTAATATTTGAGTATCATCTACTAGTTATTACAAAAAAATCACTATGGGCTGTCAATCTGATGGCCTTTATCAAACATTTTATACATAAAAAAAAAAAGCTTCATCTACCCCATGACAGGCAAAATGCTAAAAACAACATGGAAAATTAGTTGGTTTGGTGATAAATCTCTTCTCACAGGGCAAAGCCTCTACATTGAACATAGAAATATTACAGGTGAAGCATTCAATGATAAAACTGATTTCAGATTAAGAAGTGATCTCTACCAGCCATGTATTCTCTATCATTTGGGTTGTTATTAATTATTTACGTGAAACAAAGTTGTGTTTACTAAACTGAATCCAATGTGGAGTATGGAGTAAGGGCTAAAGCTAGTTAAAAATAAAACAAAGGGATACATTTGCATTCCAAATAATTTTTCCACAGCCAGTATTTTATTTGGGCAACTTTCTTCTTAAAGCTTCTGAGTAATGAAAATGGCAAAAAAGAATTTGTGCACATCTGTTTATGTCTTCAAAAAAAGAATATTCAAACTGGGCATTGGTCCATGGGAAAGCCTGCACAACATAATCCAGTCCACCAAACGCACTCCTCATTTATTAATAAGAAAATTCCAGGTTAAATTCTTGCCAAGAGATGTTTTCTTTTCCAAAAATTATCTTTGGCCATATTTTATATTTGATTTACTCCCTTTGGTGCATGAAAGAAATAAAAGGCAGTCCAATACTAGTGGTTGGAATTTGAACTCTGGTAAAAGAAATATAAATCTATTCACTGAAATCATTTTTGAGAAACAATAAAATTTTACGAAATATCCCTATTGTCTTTTATTTTTATTGTACTATAAAATTCATATGCATTTTGCTATAAACCATTTGCAAAATATATTTTAAATAAGCATAATTCAATAGGTCCTTTATCTTTTTTGTTACCAATAATATAACTTGTATTTTAAGTATCAATTTTTATTTATCAAAGTATTTTAATATCACTTAATCTACCCACATGTGTTAGTTAGGGTTAATACCTACTTGTGGTATTATCATCCTGGACTGATTTTTCTCAATCCTTAGGAATGTGCTAATTTGAAGGCTTATATACAGAAGTGCAACTTGGCAATGTGAGTTAAGTGATATTTGTTCTTCATGTAAGATGTCAATAGGTGACAGCAGGCCAATGTATTATGGGGAATTACAAAGGAAGTAGATTCTTAACTTATTTAGTTTATTTATAGACAGTAAACATTAAAGCCGCAAAACCATGAACAACATTTTTAACTAAAGGTCAGTTAAAGCTAAACCTGAATGTACATATGTGTTAACAGATATGCTGAAGTCCTAAGATCACATAGGAATTACTCTGGAGAAGTCAGAGAAAAAAGGTTTTTGAATCATGAAAACAAATATGATTAGCAAATAGGAAAGAAGGGAGTACATTTTATTGATAAATGAAGTAATGGGTCAACTGATCTTCAACATGGGTGCCAAGAATAATAAATGGAGAATGAATGGTCACTTCAATAAATGCTATTTGGAAACCTGAAAACATGCAAAAGAATAAAATTGGACCTTTATCTCACATCATATGAAAAATCAACTCAAAATGGATTAAAGGCTTAAATGTAAAACATGAAATGATAAAACTCTTAGAAGAAAACTTAGCGGAAAATCTTCTTAACATTGGCCTTGGAAATGATTTCTTGGATATGATATCAAAAGCACAGGCAACAAAAACAAAAATAGACAAGTGGGATTCTATCAAACTAAACACCCTCTGTACAGCATAGAAAACAATCAACAGAGTAAAAAGGCAACCTACGTAATAGGAGAAAATACTTGCAAACCATTTATCTGATGAGGTGTTAATATCCAAAATATATAAGCAACTCCCATGACTCAAAAGCAGAAAAACAAAAACAAAAAACAAAAAACCCAACTAAAAAGTGAGCAAGGACTTGAATACACATTTCTTCAAAAAAAGACATATAGACGGCCATGAAGAATATGAAAAGGTACTCAACATTAATCATCAGGAAAATCCAAATCAAAACCACAAGGAGACGTCACCTCACATCTGTTAGAATGACTCTTATATTAAAAAATAGATAATAAGTATTGGCAAGGATGTGGCAACATTGGAACCCTGTTTGTGGAAATGTAAATTGGTATAACCACTATAACGAACAGTGTAGAAGTTCCTCAAAAAAATAAAAAATTGAACTACCATAGGATACAGCAATCTTACCTTCTGGGTATATAGCCAGAGGAACTGAAATCAGGATCTCAAAGAGATGTCACCATGTTCATGTTTACTGCAGCATTATTTACAATAGCAAAGACATGGAAGCAACCTAATATCCATAGATGGATGAAAGGGTAAAGAAAATATGGTGTATACATACAATAGAATATTATCTAGTCTCAGAAAAAGA
>NW_012103987.1:1947302-1960440 GCF_000951045.1 Mandrillus leucophaeus
AGTCGACATTTTCAATGAAAGCACATTCCAAGCATGCTCCAAGACGAGAACTGCCAACTAGAGACATGAATTGCCCGACAGTAATAAGAGCACTTTTATACACATCTAGATGTGTATAAGAGACAGCTATCATATGATCCAGCAATCTCACTTATGGATATTTATCCAAAAGAACTGAAATCAGGATCTCAAAGAGATGTCACCATGTTCATGTTTACTGCAGCATTATTTACAATAGCAAAGACATGGAAGCAACCTAATATCCATAGATGGATGAAAGGGTAAAGAAAATATGGTGTATACATACAATAGAATATTATCTAGTCTCAGAAAAAGAAGGAAATGCATTGCAACAACATGGATAAACCTGGAGAACACCATGCTAAGTGAAATAAGACAGTCATAGAAATACAATACTATGTGATCCCACTTTTATGAGGAATCTGAAAGAGTCAAATCTGTAGAGGCAGAGAGTAAATGGTGGTTGCCAGGGGCTGGGAGAGGGGAAAACAGGGAGGTATTAGTCAAAGGGTAGAAGGTCTTAGTTATGCAACATGAATATGTCCTAGAGGTCTAGAGGTGCAGAACAGTGCCTATAGTAAACAATACTGAATTGTATACTTAAAAGTTTGCTCAGAGGGTAGATCTTATGTTAAATGTCCTTACCACAAATAAAATAAAATAAAATACATAATAGAATATGTTAGTGTTTTCAAGAGAAAACATGTAGAAGACTATTGTACTCTTTTGGGATGGAGAACAAAATAATATATAGAAAATATAAAATCCACTGAAATGGGAGAAGCAATTGGCAGACAATCTCCATTGACCTGAATTTAATGACAAGTAAGGAAACTGGAGTTTCCACATGCTTCCATAAATAGAAGTGGCATTCTTACCTGAGCTCTAATTGTATGAAGTCTACAATTTATTACTATGTTTGCAACCTAGAATACCCATGCCATGCATATGGGTACTTTTGGATTTTATTTTAATGTTCATAAAGCAAGAATTATTACAAAATAAAACCTCAAATATATTGCAATGGACAATACACAAAAACCCATACCAGCTAGAATCAGTAATTATATGTTGGGCATAAGACTCTGTGAAGGTGTCGTTAGGTGGTAAAACAAATAACAGAAAACATAGAACTTTTTAGTAGTAGTAGTAGTAGTAGTAGTAGTAGTAGTAGTAGTAGTAGTAGTTGCAGCAGCAAAAACAGTAATTTAAATATCTTTCTATATGGTTGTTTTCAGCTTAAAAGTTAAATCAACCTAGCAGGCAACTGTGCCTTTCTAGAAACGTAGTACTTATATTAAGTTAAGTAAGCTATACAGGAGAAAAGTGTGAATAAATGAATATCGTTCTCAGAAAAGCAGGGGAATGAAAAAAGAGTGACATACAAATCAGTAGCTTTACTCAAATATTCTGCATTAAAAATTGTTTCCTCATTGGCCTGAAAAATACATGAATTATAACACCATGCATTGTTATTCACACTCAAGTGGCAGTTATGAGTATTAATTTGTGTACATTCCTAAGTGTGGTTTAGGTATTAGAGAGTTATTAAAGATATTCACAAAAATACCAAGTCTCTCTCCTCCTAGGCACATGGTAAAATCGCATTTCCCTACCTTCTGAAACTCAGCACAGCCACACAATTCTATTTGGCTGTTAAAAATGAGCAGCCATGACATGTGATGTTTCTGGGCAGGGGCAGTTAATTGCCGGTGTGGGATGCGGGAACTCTTCCTTTCCCAGCCCTGTCAGTCATGGCAGCATGCATCTAGACAGAGTCTCTCTCAGCTTGGTTCATGAGCAACGCTCCAGCAAACCCACGATGGGCAGGTGAGCAAGAAATAAATCTTTACTCAGTTCTAGGCCACTGAGAATTTAGGACTGTCTGTTACCACACCCAAGCTTAGTGTTATTGACTGACATGCGGTGCATGGTAACAGCATGACAGGCTCTTTTAAAAGTAAAAATAAAAAGTCACTATACTCCCTCCTCTCAGTTGGGGCTTATTTTCTCAGTTCAGTCATTCCCTGGAAGGTGTACACATATTACTAAAGTAAATTAATTATCACTGTTGGCCACTAGTCTAGTGGAAATTATTACTCTCTTTTGGAAAGTAGTGACTTGCAAGTGTTGACGTATGCCTAATTGAATACTAATGCTTTTAGTCTCTTGAATCAAAGACTAGCAGTTCCCAGCTAACGTAAAGAAAGCAACTTTTCCCACAGAAAGATCCACATGAAGCTTAATACACTTTGGGAAGTGGGTGTGGTTGTACCATTGATTTGAAGCTCAAATAATATAAACCAATATTTTATGCACACTCTTGCGACACTGATAAAGAATTAATCAGAGAAACTAGCCCATCACATGGAAAACAGTGCTAGTGGGATTTGGGTTACTTTATTATTGTTATACTCTTTGTAGAATAGATACAAACTTAAATGGAATAGTAATTGAACGATGGTGCTAAAATACTATAGAAGTACAAGGAAGAAATGGAGGGCACAGAGAGGGGGACAGAGAATGGAGGAAAGAGAGAGGAAGTAAAAGAAAGAGGGAGCAAGAAAGGGAAAAGAAAACAGACAGGAAGAAAGGAAAATAGGAAAGAACGAAGGAAGACTTGTTAGTGTTCTAGTCCAAAAACATAGAAATAATGGGAAAGAAGATATGAGAGACCTGAGGTTGTTGAGTGATATGCAAGCATCCACAAGGCCCCTTCATGAATAGCAGGGCTACGTGAACTCTGAAGCACAGCAGACGACTCCATGTGCTACGAAAACTAAGTATTAATATCACAGACCACTTCTGGCTATTTCAGGCTCTAGAGAACTCTCTTTCCTCCTTCCTTATGCCCTGTAGATCATGGTTCACAAACTAATATGACTACAGGAACCACAGAGATATTATCAATCAATAAAGCCGGCCAAGCATATTATTTTATACTTTCCTTGTGTAGTAAATGTCTAAGGATATTCCTCACTCGTACAAAAAAAAAATATGCTCTTGACCCTCTTGTTATATCTTGGTTTTTTTTTTTCATTTTTGATAGAAAATATTGTTTCTGCTATAACAAATATGGCAAGCACAATGTTGAATGCCAACTGAAACTTGGCCCCAGGGATGATAGGGAGTGGCGGGAATTGCCTGAAGATGACTGTCACAGAGGACTGAAGTCCTTTTTTTTTTTTTCGGAAATAATAACAGATATGGTTTTGTGTTAAATCTGTCACCTTTAAATTACTACTCAATTATTTCAAAATGTCAAAAACATATCAATAAATCTGTAAGCTCAATTTATCTCATGCACCAACATTCCATCTCTCCTATCCCTCTTTCTAGAAAACTGACCTAGGCTACCCATCTACTCAACAAGTCCAATCCATCAACATGGATTTCACATGATATGACAGGCAATAAGCTAAGTGTTTTGCAAAATGTATCTCATTTGTTCCTCATAAGAACCTCATAAGTACAGACAAGGAAACTGGGACTTACAGAGTGTAAGTAACTTGCTTTAAGGCCAAAGTAAGTGGTAGAATTGGAATTCAATCTCTGGCATAATCTAGCTCTTTAACCATTACGCTCCATTATGCTTCTCACATGACTTAAGTGCCTATCCCAGACTACAGACCTTGAGGCTGTCACCTTTGGATAGTACCAGCTAAAAGACCAATAAGTGACCACCAAGAAGGAAACACTCTACATTCCACGTGAGAAAAACACTTATTTCCCTTTCACTGTTTTCTTTACTTAAATATTGTGGTCTGGTTTTACAGAAAGAATATTACATTGTTATTCCATTTTATCAAAAATGTCAGAAAAAGAATATGGATATTTCCCGCTGTGTTCTGAGCACCCGACTCATCCCATGAGCATCTGCTCCATCCAAGCAGTCGACATTTTCAATGAAAGCACATTCCAAGCATGCTCCAAGACGAGAACTGCCAACTAGAGACATGAATTGCCCGACAGTAATAAGAGCACTTAGTATTCTCCAAATCTTCTTAGCATTCTGCAAAGACTCCATCATGCCTAATAGCAGTTTGTGCTATCTGCCTGGGTTGACACACATATTCCACCCATGGGTTTTGATTGACCAAAATCCCAGAGGTTAAATACGGAAACCTTTTTCATTTCCGCTGGTCTGACAGTCTCTCGGTGTGTAGTGAACCTTGCAGCAGCCTCTGTTCAAGACCTGTGGTCTCTCTGCAGAAGCGACAGCTCAAGCCTGTGCAAACTGAAGATGTGCTGCCAAAGGAAAAATCGTTTTTTTCTTTCCCAGGAAAGA
Organism: Mandrillus leucophaeus; assembly: GCF_000951045.1. Lineage (NCBI taxonomy): Eukaryota > Metazoa > Chordata > Mammalia > Primates > Cercopithecidae > Mandrillus > Mandrillus leucophaeus. Next base: position 1,951,612 of record NW_012103987.1, read on the forward strand.
GTTAGCACAAATCTTTCACAATAACCTGATTTTCATCTTGATACCAACCTGGGCTTTCTTCAGAGTCAAATGAAGATTTATGTTTCATAACACTTATCAAGAAAATGCCCTAACAGTATGCCAGCACTGCCTTCTCTTCTAGATTCCTCTCAGAATGTATCTCCTCTGCCAAGAAAAGAGCCACAGAAGGACAGGGATCTCAGGCTCAAAGCTTCCATCATCAGGTTCCACATACAGAGGTCTCTCAGAGCAACTCAGTCAAATATCTGGAATGCACTTACTTGGTTGGTTAAAATTAGGAAACCCATCGTTGCAGAAGACGAAGCAAACTCTTTAGAACTTAATTCAACCAAGGTTCCTATGTAAACAATTGTTACATATTGGAAGAAGTTTTCACATGCTTTTACTCTGCAAAAATGTTGGCTTTAGTGGTTACATTTCTGAGGCTGGGCATAGACCCTGGCACTATCTACTAACTCTCAGGGAAGCTTAGTGTCTGCCTCTGAATTACATTGCTTAGTGAAAGAGTAGTTTTAGTGCTTATGTGGCCATATGGTGTTTTACAACATTTCAACATTAGAGATATTCATTCAAGTCTTAAATGTGAAGAAAAATTAAACTATAAATTTTTTGATGATTTAAAATTATATATTTAAGTTATAAATAAAATAGTCCATGAGAAATGATTAAGTTATATATGATTATAGTGATTTAAGGAAGATTTTGAATCCTTTCTGGCTATAATTATAAAGGCTATCATAAGGTAGAAAATATTTTATGACATAACATTTAGTTTAAAAAACAAACACCAAGTTTTATAGAGATTATGAGCACAGTTGTGGAAATGTGCATGTGCATATAGACAAGGACAGGAAAAAAACTTGGAAACTAAAAATAGCTCCTTTACAATGGTAAGATTTACAACTTTAAAATATGTTCAAGGTGGGCAGATCACCTGAGGTCAAGAGGTCGAGAACAGACTGGCCAGTGTGGTAAAATCTCGTCTCTAGTAAAAATACAAAAATAATTAGCTGGGTGTGGTGGCACATGCCTGTAGTCCCAGCTACTCGGGGAGGCTGAGGCAGGAGAATCACGTGAACCCAGGAGGCGGAGGTTGCAGTGAGCCAAGATCGCGCAACTGCACTCCAGCCTGGGTGACAGAGGGAGACTCCATCTCAAATAAATGAATAAATAAATATTTTTTCTATGGTAGTTCTAAAATAGGCATTTTATTTGAAATGTATATATATATAATTTAAATAAAAGATTGCCTGATACAATTCAGTCTAATAGTGTTAAAATTCATGTCTCTAGCTGTTTCAAAATGTGACCTAGAAGGACTTTTTGATCGCTTCTGTGAATTTTACTATTTATTTCACCAAGCAATAAAAATTAGTAAAAGTAAACGTATTAAAAGTGTTTTAAGAGACAATTTTCTTCCAAGAAAAAAAAGTCTATTTTTTAAGACAACATACTTCCCTTGCCACACAAGAGCTACCAAATGCATGCACTAAAATATCATAGCATAGCCTAATAATTTCCTCAAGTGTTCTTTGGAAGCAAGTAAGCTAAATCCATTCCCAGACACTTGGCTTCCAAGACTCCTTTTAAAATAAAATGGCATCATGATAAAACATTCAAACTCAATCTAGTTTTCAAAGTATTTCCTTGAAGTAAAACAATTTAGGATTCTCTTAAGGGTTATCACTTTGGAGGAGAGTGGGATGATTAGAAATAATAGAAGGGCTCCTATCACTCTCCCCACATAGACCAACACTTCCTAAGGTGCTATGACAGCTTAACAACCATCTGTGATCGACCCAAGGCACCACAGTCTGCCTTGTCTCTCAAAGGAGGGGAGTCTATAAGCTATCTGGTATGGAGAATAAAGCCCTCCTGCTCTCTGTGCCTTCTACTCCCTCCTCCAATTAAAAAAAAAAAAAAAAATCCCTCTACCTATTAAGCTCTGAATGATAAAGCTTAAGGTTATTTTTTGATGTAAGAATTTGCTGTAACTTTTCTAAAGGGATAGCCACCAAAAGAGAGGAGGAAGGTCTTCTAAGTGTATAAGTTTTTCAGTGCCTGGTCTCACTTTCCCCCTTTGATGTTTAATCAAAGGATTCATCACAATTTTGGCATCTCCAATATCCACAGGAGTATCCTTACCAAAACTCTTCTGTGAAAGTAAGGTCTTCAGTCACCTCACCCCCATGACCTTCACAAGACCCAGTTTAGGCTCATCTATCCACACAGAGTCTAGTGAGGGGAAGCACTGGGGCACATAATGAGGTCTGAAAGATCCAGAACTTCTACTGAAAAAAAAGATGAAAGATGTAAGAGTGCGTTGGTCTTCTCATTTGGGAAAATGGAAGTCATGGAGGATTAATGTCTGTCGCCTGTATTACTTCAACTTTGTGACTTGGACCAACTTATTTAACTTCTCCATACCTCAGTTTCATCATCTGTAAAACAGACAGTATTTTCTTCTTAGGGTTGTCATGAGGATTCAATGAGTTAGTACCTGTGAAGCACTTGGCTAAATGTGTGGGATAGAGAAAAGTTTATCTAGTGTTCCTCAGTACTGCACATAACTGAGCAGTCCCATCACAGGACCTTTGAATACCAGGGCTGTCAGCAATCTAGAACTCTAGATACGCTCTCCTCATCCAATGCCATTGTCTTTATTCTCCCTTCCCAGGGAAATGTCAACATTCACTCATTCATACACCAAAATATTTATCAGGCTCAAACTACATTCCATGTACTATGCTATGAGATAAAACAGAGAGAGAAAAGAAAAAAAAAAAACAAAAAACAGATATTGACCTGTTCTTGTGCAGTTGGTGGTATAGGTGGTTAATCATTATAATCACAATATAATGCAGGAGATGCTTAGAGTAAGAAAAGTACTATGGTCTGTGGTTCCTGCCCCTTACAGTCTGATGAGGAGACAGGCCATTACTAGAAATTGTCATATTGTACAATAATTGCTGCCACAGGACTAAATAAATAATGCTATAGAAGCCAAAAGGGTGACCTGTAGCTTACTGTAGGTTGGAAGGTGTGTAGTCAGGGAAATTTTCCACAGGTGATTAGATGCAAGGTGAGACCTGAAGAATAAGCATATATGTGTATATGTGTGTGCTTTGGGGGGCATGGCACAGGAATAGTTACATTTATCATAATTACCCTAAGAAATAGGTATTCATTCTGCGGCAGTGAAACCTTCAGATTATCCACTTCAGAACACAAACACTTATTCCCCAGCGCCAACACTTATTGGCGCTGATGGATCTCGGTGGAGTCCCTCTTCAGGACCTACCCTCCCCTGAAGACAGTAGCCTCACTCAAGGTCACCATGGCTTTCCAAGTTCAGCCTGCATCCAATGACTGCTCAGTAAGGAAGTACAAAGGCTCAATCCCCTTGTCCCTTGTCTTAGTCTATTGGGGATGCTATAACAAAATACCATAAAGGGAGTGGTTTATAAACAACAGACATTTATTTCTCACAGTTCTGGAGGCTCAGAAGTTCAACATTAAGGCATAGGCAAGGTTTGATAACTGGTGAGGGCCCACTTCCTGGTTCATAGACAACCATCTTTTTGTTGCAGCTTCACGTGGCAGAAGGAACAAGCGAATTCTCTAGGGTCTCTTTTATAAGGGTATTAATCTCATTCATGAGGGCTCCTTCCTCATGATCCCATCTTCAAATACCATCACTTTGGGGGTTAGGATTTAACATATGAATTGTGGGGGACAAAAATATCCAGTCTAGAGGACCCTTATTCCAGCACTCTGCAGAGCCATCCCAAGTCCAGTGTCTCCTATGGGTCTGGTGGCAAGGCAGGCTGGCATCTTGCTCTCTCAAAGTCTCCTTTCTTCTCTGTTCTGTGGGTGACAGATCTTAGTGGAGATTCTGAGAGCACTCCCTAATAAAGTTATTGCATGCAAATCTGGGGCAACATTCTCTATTAATTTAAAAACCAAACTTGGAAAGGTTAAGTAACTTGTTGAGGATATGACAGTATGGCTCATTCAGAGAAATGAAAGTAACTCAGTTTGGCCAAAGCCCAGAATTCGAAGATATAAGAAGCCAAAGATTAACTATGTCTTAAAGTACATAATAGGTCATAATAAGAAATTAAGGCATTATCCTGAGGTAATGGGAAGTATCAGAAGTGTTGACTAGGACGGAGATGGTCAACTTGTCCTTTAATATGACAAGTTAGAATATTGTAAGCATGTTTTTACTGAGTGAAAGCATTTTCTTACCAGAGAGGGGTTACCAGGGGTTTTTAATCTGACTAATGCTTTACTACTCACCATTATTTTAAGGGTCCAAGACCAGGAGGAGGTCTGAGAGTTATAAGTAAGGAGGAAGAGAAGAACACCTCAGAGATTGAGAGGGTGGACAGCTCCTGGCAAAATGAGCTGGACTTACAGGTGTGTGCAGAAAGAAGACAACCTCTACCTCCTCCATTTTACTTTGCTGGCTCAGAGGACAGTGGTCTAAGGATGGGGACTCAGGTTCAGGCAGGGGTTGCTGCCTGTCCTCTTTTACTGTCCCACTCAATAACAGATACTTTGACTGTAAGTGAGCTTAAGTGCTTGAAAACTCTCGGGTTTGCAAACTTCATATACTGTCTTGCGATGATTGTATATATGGGAGGTATTCTGTATTAAAAACGTTAACTTACTCAAAGCAAACTCAGATAGGTTACACCACTCCTCATAAACATGCCCTTTTTCAGAATATGACTTTCTGGTGTCCTCCATAAAAAGGCAGAGTATATTTCTTTGATGTAAAGAGGACTTTGTCTTGCAACTTGGATACCAGCTGAACCGCAGTAGGACAGGATGCCAGGTAGAGTCCTGGGGTCCCATTCCAAGCCCTAGTTCCAGGGCAACATTTCTAGATACACCTGGACCAGAAGGGAACCTACTGCCTTAAAGGGAAGGACCTACTCCTAGCAGTATCCATCACCTGCTGGCAAAAGAGCCACTGGATCCTGAATAATCAGCAATGGTAGCCAGGCAATACTCACCACGGGCCTTGGGTGAGACTCAGACCTATGCCAGCTTCAGGTATGACCCATCACATGCCCAGCTGTGATGGCTATGGGGACAGACTCCAACTTGAGAAAAAAGAGAAGTAAAAATACAGGACAATTTGTCTTGCAGCTTGGGTACCAGCTCAGATACAACGGGGCAGAGCACCAAGCAGGCTCCTGGGGTTCCCGATTCCAGGCCTTGGCTTCAGAATGGCATTTCTGGACATGCCCTGGACCAGAGGGGAGCCCACTACCTGGAAGGGATACCTAGGGCCTGGCATCATTCACCACAAGCTTACTGAAGATCCCTTGGGCCTTGAATGAACTTCAGTGATAGCCAGGCAGTGCTCACTCCAGAAGTGGGGTGGTGGTGGCCATAGGGAGAGACTACTCTTCTTGAGGGAAGGGCAAGGGTGGGAAAGACTTTGTCTTGTCACTTGGGTGCCAGCTCAGCCACAGTAGAAGTCCTAGCTGGAGCAACCAGACAAGAGAAAGAAACAAAGGGCATCAAATTGGAAAGGAAGAAGTTAAATTATGCTTGTTTGAAGATGATACAAACTTACATTTGAAAAAAAACTAAAGAATCCAAAAAAGTGGATTCTATACAAAAAACAATCCACCAAAAAACTATTAGGACTGACAAATTCAGTAAAGGTGCAGGAAACAAAACCAACACACAAAAATCAGCAGCATTTCTATATGCCAACAGCAAATAATCTGAAAAGAAAATAAGAAAGTAATCCCATTTACAATAGCTACAAATAAAATTAAATACCTACAAATTACCTTAACCAAACAAGTGAAAGACCTCTACAGATAAAACTATAAAACACTGATGAAAGAAATTAAAAAGGCTGGATGCTGTGGCTCACGCCTGTAGTCCTAGCACTTTGGGAGGCCTAGTTGTGTGGATCACAAGGTCAGGAGCTCGAGACCAGCCTGGCCAACATGGTAAAACCCCGTCTCCACTAAAAATACAAAAAATTAGCTGGGCATGTTGGCTGGCACATGCAATCCCAGCTGCTCGGGAGGCTGAGGCAGGAGAATTGCTTGAGCCTGGGAGGCGGAGGTTGTACTGAGCCGAGATCGCACCATTGTACTCCAGCCTGGGTGACAGAGCAAGACTCCATCTCAGAAAAGGAAAAGGAAAAGGAAAAGGAAAAGGAAAAGGAAGGAAGGAAGGAAGAGAAATAAAGAAATTAAAAAGGACACACACACACACAAAAAAAATGGAATCGAAAGATATTCTGTGTTCATGGACTGAAAGAATCAATATTGTTAAAATGTCCATACTACCCAAAGCAATCTATGGATTCAATGCAATCCCTATCAAAATACCAATGACAGTCTTCACAGAAATAGAAAAAATAATCCTACAATTTATTTGGAGCCATAAAAGATCCAGAGTAGCCAAAATTATCTTGAGCAAGAAGAACAAAACTGGAGGCATAACATTACCAGACTTCAAATTACATTACAGAGCTATAGTAACCAAAATAGAATGATAACTGGCCTGAAAACAGACACATAGAGCAATAGAACAGAATAAAGAATCAAGAAACAAATCCATACATCTACAGTGAATTCACTTTTGACACATGCATCATGGAAGAACTGTCTGTTTAATAAATGTTGCTGAGGAAACTGGGTATCTATATGCAGAAGAACAAAACTAGACCCCTATCTCTTACCATACAGAAAAATCACATCAAAATGAATTAAGGACTTAACTCTAACACCTCAAACTATGGGACTACTAAAGAAACACTGGGAAAACTCTCCAGGACATTGGTCTGAGCAAAGATTTCTTGAGTAGTACCCCCAAAGCACAAGCAGCCAAAGCAAAAATGGACAAGTTAAAAAACAAAACAAACACACACACACACACACACACACACACACACACACAACTTCTCCACAGCAAAGGAAACAATCAAGAAAGTAAAGACACAACCATGGAATGGGAGAAAATACTTTTAAACTATCCATCTGACAAAGAATTAATAACCAGAATATTTAAGGAGCTCAAACAACTGTGTAGGAAAAAGATCTAATTATCTGATTAAAAACTGAGCAAGATATCTGAATAGACATTTCCTAAAAGAAGACATACAAATGGCAAACAGGTATATGAAAAGGTGCTCCACATCCCTGATCATCAAAGAAATGCAAATCAAAACTACAATGAGATAGCCTCTCATCTCAGTTAAAATGGCTTTTATCCAAAAGCAGGCAATAACAAATGCTGGCAAGAATATGGAGAAAAGGGAACCATCCTACACTGTTGGGGGAATGTAAATTAGTACAGCCATTATGGAGAACAATTTGGAGGTTCCTCAAAAAACTAAAAATAGAGATACTATACAATCCAGCAATTCCACTGCCAGGTATATGCCCAAAAGAAAAGGAATTAGTACGTCAAAGAGATATCTGCACTCTCTTGTTTTACTTCATTAGTAAATTGCCAGCTGACATCAGGGAAATGTTCAGGCCTGTTTTTGCATATAGGCCTTAACAAAATCGTATTTTTCTTCTTGTTGGGATTCTTACTCTACATATTGTGCAAACTTTAAAAAAAATTGTGGGTACATAGTAAGTGTATAAATTTATGAGTTGCATGAGATATGTTGATACAAGCATGCAATCTGTAATAATCACATCGGGGTAAATGGGGTATCCATTACTTCAAGCATTTACTTGCTGTTTATGGCTGCACTATTCAGCCAAGATTTGGAAGCAACCTAAGTGCCCATCAAACGATAAATGAATAAAGAACAGTTGGTATATATACACAATGAAGTAGGATTCAGCCATAAAAATGAGCAAGATCCAGTCATTTCCAAGAACATGGATAGAACTGAAGGACATAATGTCAAATGAAATATAACAGGCACAGAAAGACAAACTTCACATGCTCTCACTTGTTTGTGGCAGATAAAATTCAAAAGAATTGAATTCATGGAGATAGAGAGTAGAAGGATGGTTACCAGAGGCTGGGAAGGGACTTGGGAGATGGGTAAGAAATGGGGATGGTTAATGGGCACAAAAATATAGTTAGCTACAATGAATAAGATTTAGTATTTGACAGCACAACAAAGTGACTACAGTCAACAATAATTTATTGTATATTTTGAAATAACTGAAAGGGAATAACTGGATTGTTTGTAACACAAATAAAGGATACATGCTTGAGGTGATAGAGACCCCATTTACCCTGATGTGATTTTATGCATTGCATGCTTCTATCAATGTATCTCATCCAACTCATAAATTTATACACCAACTATGTACCCACAATTGTTCTTAAAGTTTGCGCAATGTGTCGAATAAGAATACTAACAAAAAGAAGAACACATTTTTGTTAAGGTCTGTTTGCAGAAATAGGCCTGAACATTTCTCTGATGTCAGCTGGCAATTTCCTAATGAAGGAAAATAAACACACAAACACATACTTGGTTCTGGCCTGACATTTAGTAATTAATAAATAAAAGCAATTACTAAGTTAAAAACAATAAAGTCAAAAGTTTATAACTCCTGTTAGTTACATTTCTAATTAAAATAAAATTAATATAAGAAAGACACTCCTACTAAATTCAAAAAGTGTGAGGCCATGTAATTAATTGCCTTTGAATGTAGACTTTGTAAATGCAAAATTATAAAATATTTTTGACCTGAAATCCTTTTTAACTCTCTTTTTTTTTTTTTAGATCAAATCTTGCTCTTTTACCCAGGCTGGAGGGCAGTAGTGCGATCTCGGCTCACTGCAACCTCCGCCTCC
>NW_012103987.1:1961164-1963672 GCF_000951045.1 Mandrillus leucophaeus
ATCCAAGACAAACATAGAAATAGCCTCACTGTTACAGAAAATTTAGAATTTGTTAACATTAACTGTATATCATTTCCTCATTTAACCAGAGAATTCATCCTCTCTGATATTTAGACCTGAGGAAGTGAATGCAGCAATCACGTGGTCCATAGTGGAATGGTCTCCCCTTGTTAGTTCTCACTCCTCAAGTTTGCTGAGCAGACTGAATGCAATAATGTAGAAACATCCCTAGCATATAGAAGGCACACCCTAAACACTGGTTCCTTCCCTCCCCCACTAACATGTGCTAGATACACAGTTGGAATTTTTTTAAACATGTCAAAGCTTGGAATTGGATTCTTTGAATGTAATTCAGACAGTCCCAAATAGGAGCAAACATGCCCCCATTTACTTAATCCTCTAATAGGTAAATGAAGGTTGTTTTCCTTCCCTTTCCTTCCAATAATTTTGTTTTAAAGGTCAGTGGGAAGAAATGAAGCTATTGAGGAAAAGCATGAAAAGAAAAGATGAGTCATTAGAAAAATTTTCACTCCCCTTCCCAGATTCTTCTCTCCTGCCCCTCAGCTCCCAGTGTCAGGTCACTCCTCAATTCCCTCACTTTACTCCCCACCCCACTGCCACCCCAAGCTTCATATTCCTTCTCCATGCTCATATCCCAGGCACACCTACCTCTAAAGAATAAACCTTCATATGAAAATTCAGAATGGGTTTTTTAGCATTATCCTATGAAAGTAATACCTTTCATTCATCTGTTCAACAAATATACATTGAATACCCTTTATGAGCCAAGCAGTATACTTCAAACTAAGATTGCAGTGGTGAAAATACACAGGGTCTCTTTTTTCATGGAGGATGTTGTCTGATGAGGAAAAAAAGAAAAACAGAAAAACCTAATGACATAGGTAGGCTCTGTAGTAAGTAAAGCACACAGTAGTACGGAAGCACATTGGCAGAGGCGAGGGGACAGCAAGGAGTATGTCAGTACTTAAGAACAGTGATTTGAATACAAAGGCATAAAATGGAATACGATTGAAATGTTCAAGAATAAACATGGGATAACTTGTATCGGATGTTTCAGAAGGCTATGTAATTACCTGGACAAATATGAATTAAATATTATTGAATTAAAAAGTAGGCTACCAAAAAGTAGTGTTTATGATTGTCTTTCTGAGAAAAAAAAAAAAAAGGTGTGTAGTCATGGATAAACAGTAGAAACATATATAAGAGAATGTTAATGGCTATTGCCAGATAACAGGATAATAGGTGATTTCAATTTTTAAGCTTGTAGTTTCTTTAAGCTCCATTGTTTCCAAATGATCCACAAAGTGCATGTAATAAGTTTATAATTTGGTAAAGGTATATTTTTAATTAAAAGTATTTTTTTAAAAGAATGTACCTGAGCAATTCACATATATCAGATGCCTACTGTGTATAAAGGACTGTGCTAGATGCTGAGGCTACAGAGCTAAGTAAGGAGCACTCTGTGTCCTTGAGCGGGTTATAGCACTGGGATGCAGGCAAGCAGGAAATACCTGCCAGTCAAGTATCACCCAGGTGTTATAGATTATTGACCTATAACTGATTTTATCCTGACACTACAACCGAGTCCACAAGATAATTTAATGCTGCCTTTGTCTCTTATGACCAACAGATTATGAAATGACAGAATGTTGAGAAAAATATGCTGCTGTCTCCTGCTCTAAGATCTATAGTTGTCAGGGGAGGAAACTTAATTTTGTTAGTTACAACATGAATAATGAAAATTTATCCAGCATGCATTTCACATAATCATCAAATAACCCTATGAATTAAACAGCATTATTATTCCTGTTTGCAGATGTGGAAGTGAGACACAAAGCGGTCAAGGTTAAGACTGCACTGCTCATCTATAAGGGAGCCAAGATTTAAATGCAGGCATCTCAACCCAGAGCCCAAAACCCCATGACCGTGTATACTTTGCTGTCTACCTTTTATGACCGTTACCATCATCTCTGATCTTTTCCCAGAATATACGTATTTTGAGAATTCCAAATAAAAACACACCATCACATAGAGCTCATGTTAGAGAAGATTGAGGGCAATGGCCTGAGGGCAGGGTTAATGTTCTCAGCACCTTAGCACAGGCCTGAGACATGTGGAGCCTCAATAAGTAATTTGCTAAATGAATGATCCAGAAAGCAGGTTCATTTTTGAAGCTTCCTGCCCCCAATATCAGGGTTTTTTTCTTACTGTTTTCTAATTTTTTTCTAAAAATTAGGTACAGAATGGGGAAAGATCTATTTAACTAAGGGTTTCAATATACATTTTTCTGAATTTTATACAGCAATTTTATCTAATTTTAAGGCATATATATATATAAAATAACATTATATATAATTTTGCTGATTTGATTGTTTAGGGCAAAAAAGTTGTGAATTCTAAGTATAAATTCCTCTATTTAGTGTATACCAGGAATTAGAATATTTTTTGAGTTGGGATACATTTAATTGGAGAATTATGACAAATCAA
>NW_012103987.1:1963722-1965157 GCF_000951045.1 Mandrillus leucophaeus
AATATACATTTTTCTGAATTTTATACAGCAATTTTATCTAATTTTAAGGCATATATATATAAAATAACATTATATATAATTTTGCTGATTTGATTGTTTAGGGCAGAAAAGTTGTGAATTCTAAGTATAAATTCCTCTATTTAGTGTATACCAGGAATTAGAATATTTTTTGAGTTGGGATACATTTAATTGGAGAATTATGACAAATCAATTTTATGAATTTTGGACAAAACTAAATTGCCATTGAATGACTGTAAAAATTAAAGTTTTTATTTAAAATAGACATGGATAATTTTATGTTTCTAGCAATGGCAGAATTGCTGACACAGACTGTGAAGTGCATGATAATATTCTGTCTGTCTCATAGATAATGTAAATTACCAACAAACTGCTTATTATTCATTGCCTGAGGAATAAAGCTATCAACTCACTTCCACTAGTTCCTGTCCTGATGCACTCTTCAACTTAGCTACCGCTCAGAAACTGAGAAAGGATCACGTTTTTTAAATTCAGATGAAAAAGTAATTAAAGTATAGGGAAACACATTGTGGGTCTTAATCTCTAAGTTCATGAAGAGTGCTTGCCACGTAATAAAAATATTTAAAGTAAACTAATAGTTGTAATGTCCAAATGTGATTTCTTACACATTTCACTGATTAATAATTGTATCTCTTTTCTTCTATCTGAATTCCTGTCATTTGAATTCTAATCATCTAGAAGCACCTCACTGTCTCTGCTGTGAGGCATGCTATGGCCTACATAATATTCAAAGTGAGTTAAAGAGAAAAGGAACCCTCAAAAGATCAACAGAGATAGTATGAGGCATAAAAACAAATGAACAAACTTGAAATAAGAGCAAACACCGTAAGATATAATGCAATGGAATGCTGAAATACCATTAGTTGAGGGTATTTACTTTCTTTTTTCCTCCATGCCCTCAATTAGCTTAGATTAAAAATGGCCTTTCTTCTGCAAACATAGCTCTCTGGATGACAGGTATTTTCCACAGTAATTTTCATCACTAATACTTGGGAATCATATCTTTTAAGATATGTGATTTAAACATAACTCTTCTCTCTGAAATGTGTCTAGAGGACAAATATGTGTGGTGGATACAACACATATTTACTGGATACATCCCATGTGCATAGCAGTGCCTAAATTGGCCAATCTAAATGCCATTATCCTGATATTAAGGGATGAAACTGATTCCTGTTATTCAAAGATAAGGATCAAACAAAGCAGTGTGGGAAAGGGTACATGTCCTATAGTGAGACTGACTTCAAATTGTGGCTCCATCACTTATGACTTACTAGCTGTGAGACTTAGCAGTTATCTTTCCCCTCCAACCCCAGTTTCCTTAGAAAGAGAGGTTAGGATAATGGCTCGCCCAGTAAGCTTTCAGTAAATGTCTTCTATTATTATTATTATTATT
>NW_012103987.1:1966737-1971709 GCF_000951045.1 Mandrillus leucophaeus
AAGTTCAGAAGTTTAAAAAATTGACAAGGGCAAAAAACAAAAAGATGAAAGAGGAAATAATAAAAGCAGAGGAGAGTTGTCAAGAGACCTTTGGGGGTTAAAACTGGAGAAATAGAGCTGAGACTGTCAATACTAAATACCAGCAGAGGGGTAGTACTAATAGCTGCAAGTCACAGATCCTCAGAGAGGCAGGAATTGGAGACAACAGGTACACATGATCCTGGCAGCCTGTGGTCTCTCTGCTCAGTTCCAAGGACACTGGCAGCTGCTTCAGGAGTCTGGAATGTTCTTCTCAGCATACACTGAACAGCTGGAAGATTTCCCAAGAAAACCTGCAGTTCCCCCACTCAACTTCAGTGAAGCAGACCAATTTTAATGTTTTTCCTACACAGAGCATCCAACCAGCTTTGAGATAAATATGCTTCATATAAATGATATTCTATATTGCTCAATAGGCTTAACATTTCTTTAGGCTTTCTTGTTCAATTGACAAAACACCTAAAATCACAGGTTAATTTCCTAGTTCAAGGTTTAATAGTATATACTTTTCTGCTTAACATAACTGGCATATTTTTATTCATATGATGAGATATATAATAAACTGTGATATGTTATAATCCTGCATGAACAAGAAAAGAGCATGGGAAGGCATCAGGTGGACTTGCATTTTGACCACATACTGGTCTTGTGACCTTGGATAACTCATGTAACTTCTCTAAGCCTTAATTCTACGTGTAAAATTGTGTCACAGTATTTATTTCATAGGGCTGATACGATAAAAAAAAAAAAAAAAGATACTGGATGTAGACAGTAAAGAGCAATATGCTTGATGCACACTGCCCACTCAATAAATATGTTTCCTTCTTCCTCATTCTTTCCCATTCACCTCCTGCCCTCTGCTCCAATCCTTGTGTCTAGAAAATAAATAATATCTATTTAGAGACTCTTGGTTTAAGAACATTCTAAAGCATTTGTTGAGAAGCTGCCATCTCTTTATCTTTCTGCTACAGTTTTTGGTCTATGGCCAAGGTCTATGAAAAGTGGCTTGTCCTCAGAAAATTTAAATTTAGTTGAGAAAACCAACATTGTCACAAAGTTAAGAGTTACAGCTTGACCTATATTGCAAACAGGGTAAATATGCCTCTACATATGAAGAGCCTAGGAAATTAATTTTAATAACCTTTTATTCACCCCCTGTGAATTCCAAACTACCAGCTAGAAATTTGTTAGACATAGGACTGAATTCTAAAGGGAAAATTTAGAAGATTCATCAACGAATACGTTTGAAAATGCAAATAGAGTCAAGATTGATCTTTTCCAGACAATATAATCCTTGCAGGTAAGAAAGCACTCAAGGAACTAGGTGACCTCTTGAATCCTTTCCCCATAGGAATCTCTAACTGGTGAAAAAATTAAAATCAGTAAATCAAATGGGACCTTCTGAAACTGAGGGTTAGTTTTGTTAGTCCATTTTGTGTTGCCATAAAGGAATACCTGAGGCTGGGTAATTTTTAAAGAAAAGAGGTTTAAATGGCTGATGGTTCTGCAGGCTGTACAAGACGCATGGCACCAGCATCTGCTTCTGGTCAGGACTTCAGGAAGCTTTCAATCATGGTGGAAAGCGAAAGGGAGCCGATGTATCACATGGCGAGAGAGGGAGGGTTCTCAGGCTGTTTAAACAACCTGCTCTGGCATGACTTAATTGAGCAAGAACTCATTACTGCAAGGATGGCACCAAGCCATTCATGAAGGATCTCCTCCCATGATCCAAACACCTCCCACTAAGCCCCACCTCCAAAACTGGGGATCACATTTCAACATGAGATTTGGAAGGGACAAATATCCAAACCATATCAGTAACCCATCTGAAAATTTTGCAAATATGTTTCTTTCTTTGGTTACAGAGAGTGAGTTGCATCAGGAAGCACTTTGTACCAGAAAGAATTTAAGCAAATTCTAACAGACAAGTAGTCCTTTGGGAAGAAATCTGATTCTTTGATCAATTTCTTCTCTGATTTTATAATTCACTATAATTTATGTGATCCTTTGGTATATGAGGCAAGTAAAAACATGTGACAATGATTCATATATTTAGATATTTATAATTCTTTTAAATAATATAGTGCTATTTTTGAAAAAGAAGAATTTTTCTTTGACAGTTATAAATTATAGATAATTTATCAAAAGGCTTATGAAAAAAACAGTGAATATAGTCATTGGTATTTATTTGACCCTAAATATAAATACAGTGTTCAATTTACTATTATCCAACAGATATTTATTGAAAATCTACTGAAGGAGGCATCATAGAAGTATACTAAAATGCACGGAATGATTTGATTTTCTGTTTCTCTAACAGTAAAAATTAATAGTTGTTTGCTCTTTTCTCTCTCAGAATAATATTAATTACTTTACAAGCATTATCCTAATTAATCTCCAAAACAGTTCTAGGAGATAGATTTAATTATTATTATTATCGAAATCATAATCTTCTCCACATGAGAACATGTGAGAAGTTATCCTACTTGCCCCAGGTTACATAGCCAGCAAATAGGGGGAGCCCTGGTTTGGATGCAGGCAGTCTAACTCCAGAGCACACACTCCTACATTCGTATAATGTTTTGCACTCATATCAAAGCCATGATTTCATTTGATCCTCACAAGAAATGGATGAAATGGAAAAGGAGCTAATTTGTTCTCAAATAAGCAAATCAAGAACAAATTTAAATGACTCATCCACGGGTACGACTTGCTCATGTCAGAGTTGGGACTGGAACCTAATTTTTGAGGTCTGTTTTTTTAGTAGGGCTTGCTTCCCCAGAGTTGAATCCAATGAGCACATTCCAACACATTTCCTAATGTGTCCTGCAAGATCTCACAAGTTTTATGACTTGTGACATTCTAGCATGAGAAATATGGCAATAAAGGAAATGGAGGAGGTGACTTTCTAAAAAAATAGTTACAGGCTAATGACATGGACTGTTAAACTCTGGGTACTGAGACCTTTCTCAAATATAAACCGTTAGGCAAAATGAGGAGCTTCTTTCCAGAGCAGCAGATGCTGAACTGATGACACAGCCCTTGGTTATAATGACTTCATTTCTGTGATGCCACATGAATAATACGTGTGTGATTACACTGAGTGATGAATGTTGGTGAAGTCGTGTGACCTGATCACCTCCCTGTTATCGAATTGTTGCCATAAAGGTTGAGTCTTCATTTTCCTAGCTATTATTTTGAAGTAAATTTGCCCAAAGTGAAATGGCAGCTTGTGCTTTTTGTAACCTTACACTGCAAATTTAATATCTGACACCAAGATGGAAATAACAAAATGGCTTTATTTGGTGCCTTTCCATTTGCACAGCGCTGCCCATGGACAAAAAGAGTAGAAGAAGGGAAGTTATCTTGTGTTCCTTGAGAGAACAGCTGTTAATTACACTATTGGTTATTTTTAAATAAAACTTTTATTAAAAGTAAACACAGATTGGGCTTTGGATCACAGAATTAAATTTAGTAAGGCAAGTTAGTTTAGGTAACTTGTTAAATTATGAGTTTATATTCTCGAATGAACAAACATCTAGTGATGACAGCTACAAAAATAAAAGAAATCAGACATATTTCGAAAGAAAAATTACCCTGCCTGGTTTTGCCACTCCTCTAGAGTAGGAGCTTCTGATGAGCTTCTTACTCACTTGAGCCAACAAACTTAAATCCATCCTTGGTTTGAACTCCTGGTATTTTACTCATTCTTCTTCCCTAAGAATTTCTCTGTCTTTCCACTCTGCCTCTTCCTTTCTGTTATCTGAATTCTTTTTTTTTCCTGGCTTCTCTTCCCTGTCTTCTCCCAGCAATAAAATTAGGCAGATTATTGTAATTTTGTTGTTGTTGTTTCCCCATCTGACTGCCAAGCTCATTCTTTGATAGAGCACTAGGCTTTCACTGAGAATACAGCCAAATCCAATCAGCAGATAGTTACTGGCCAACTTACATGAAGGCACAAGTAAAAACAGTGCCACTCAACTTCACTATGGCACTGGATTGTGACCTGATAAATCACTGGATTAAAAAACAATTTAAAATCACTTTATGCTTTCTGATATGTAATTGTTTAATTTCATTCCTGAAAGCCAGGAGGAAAATAACGTGGGGCTTCCTCAAAGATATTTTTCATTTGGTACTCCTGTATTTAAATAAATTAGCATATCTGCTTTTTAAACCAGGACATTTTTATATTTTTAGGAGTAATATGGGGCAACAGAGTTATTTGTCTTTCTCAAATATGCATCAGTTTCCTCTTAGTGGTTTTGAATAACAGAAATAAGGTCACTGGAATAAAACTGCCTCACAAGAAAAAAGATCTTTCACTTTGATTGTCTCAGCCCTGCCTCAGTGTGTTTATCTACGATAAATGCCTTGTCTTTGTCTAGCATAATCTACCAGACACAAATCAGCTGTATATAATTATTACAACCAGGAGATTGTTTCTTTTCAGTTTGATATTTTAAAAAATGAATGGTTGTCAAAATGAGCTGACACGGAAGACAATTAAGGGTTTCTGGGTTGCATATAAGAAACTAGGAATCTTAAAGAGCAAAACATGCTGGTAATAAATAATCACTTTCCACTTGGTGTAGCACCATTTTGATCTGGTTGACTTAATGATCTCTGAAAGCTGGAGTACTATTCTCCCATCTGAGAATAACCTTGAGAAGATTCAGTAAAAATTAAGATTTTCTTATACGGTTTTAAAGCTCTATTTGCTTTAATTTTTGGAAAACATTTTAAAATAGCAAGATTTAATGATAATGTTCTCAATGTGATCATTTTAATTTCCATTCAAAAATATTGCTACATACTAAGTTTTAGATAGATCTAAACAAAAATTAGGTTAATGTTGATGAAATCATTGAAGGTCTGTAAAGGGGGCATGACAAAGAATAAGTACCAAAATTGATTATGCAACAATCTCATT
>NW_012103987.1:1971759-1979878 GCF_000951045.1 Mandrillus leucophaeus
TTGAGTCTTCATTTTCCTAGCTATTATTTTGAAGTAAATTTGCCCAAAGTGAAATGGCAGCTTGTGCTTTTTGTAACCTTACACTGCAAATTTAATATCTGACACCAAGATGGAAATAACAAAATGGCTTTATTTGGTGCCTTTCCATTTGCACAGCGCTGCCCATGGACAAAAAGAGTAGAAGAAGGGAAGTTATCTTGTGTTCCTTGAGAGAACAGCTGTTAATTACACTATTGGTTATTTTTAAATAAAACTTTTATTAAAAGTAAACACAGATTGGGCTTTGGATCACAGAATTAAATTTAGTAAGGCAAGTTAGTTTAGGTAACTTGTTAAATTATGAGTTTATATTCTCGAATGAACAAACATCTAGTGATGACAGCTACAAAAATAAAAGAAATCAGACATATTTCGAAAGAAAAATTACCCTGCCTGGTTTTGCCACTCCTCTAGAGTAGGAGCTTCTGATGAGCTTCTTACTCACTTGAGCCAACAAACTTAAATCCATCCTTGGTTTGAACTCCTGGTATTTTACTCATTCTTCTTCCCTAAGAATTTCTCTGTCTTTCCACTCTGCCTCTTCCTTTCTGTTATCTGAATTCTTTTTTTTTCCTGGCTTCTCTTCCCTGTCTTCTCCCAGCAATAAAATTAGGCAGATTATTGTAATTTTGTTGTTGTTGTTTCCCCATCTGACTGCCAAGCTCATTCTTTGATAGAGCACTAGGCTTTCACTGAGAATACAGCCAAATCCAATCAGCAGATAGTTACTGGCCAACTTACATGAAGGCACAAGTAAAAACAGTGCCACTCAACTTCACTATGGCACTGGATTGTGACCTGATAAATCACTGGATTAAAAAACAATTTAAAATCACTTTATGCTTTCTGATATGTAATTGTTTAATTTCATTCCTGAAAGCCAGGAGGAAAATAACGTGGGGCTTCCTCAAAGATATTTTTCATTTGGTACTCCTGTATTTAAATAAATTAGCATATCTGCTTTTTAAACCAGGACATTTTTATATTTTTAGGAGTAATATGGGGCAACAGAGTTATTTGTCTTTCTCAAATATGCATCAGTTTCCTCTTAGTGGTTTTGAATAACAGAAATAAGGTCACTGGAATAAAACTGCCTCACAAGAAAAAAGATCTTTCACTTTGATTGTCTCAGCCCTGCCTCAGTGTGTTTATCTACGATAAATGCCTTGTCTTTGTCTAGCATAATCTACCAGACACAAATCAGCTGTATATAATTATTACAACCAGGAGATTGTTTCTTTTCAGTTTGATATTTTAAAAAATGAATGGTTGTCAAAATGAGCTGACACGGAAGACAATTAAGGGTTTCTGGGTTGCATATAAGAAACTAGGAATCTTAAAGAGCAAAACATGCTGGTAATAAATAATCACTTTCCACTTGGTGTAGCACCATTTTGATCTGGTTGACTTAATGATCTCTGAAAGCTGGAGTACTATTCTCCCATCTGAGAATAACCTTGAGAAGATTCAGTAAAAATTAAGATTTTCTTATACGGTTTTAAAGCTCTATTTGCTTTAATTTTTGGAAAACATTTTAAAATAGCAAGATTTAATGATAATGTTCTCAATGTGATCATTTTAATTTCCATTCAAAAATATTGCTACATACTAAGTTTTAGATAGATCTAAACAAAAATTAGGTTAATGTTGATGAAATCATTGAAGGTCTGTAAAGGGGGCATGACAAAGAATAAGTACCAAAATTGATTATGCAACAATCTCATTTCAAAAACTGCCCAATAGCCTTCAGATGAGCTAGATAAATGGACCATCCATTGAAAACCTATGGGACACTAATCTTTCAAAGAGAACACTAGGTCAATATACCTTTCACAAGTGTAGTGACACAGATATCAATTGATTTATTCCCTTGAAACACACAAGATCAATGAGATGCTAAAGCCAACTAATAAGATTTGTGAAGCATTCAGATTCATCAACATTTCCCCAGCAGAGTGTTGTGGAAGAATCAAAGAAGGCTGGCTTCATAGGTGTGCAATCTGGGCAGCCACACCAGAGCAGTTGGTTTAATGCTGTGCAGTCTTGAAACTCTTCATGATTTTTTAAAAAGGAGGCTCACATTTCATTTTGCACTGGGATCTAAAACTTATGTAAGTAAATCCTGATTTGGATTTTTTGAGTAAGAGATTAGACAGATATAGATTTGATTCTAGGTCCAGTACTGCTTTAGTGAAATGCATACAATTTGGGTAATATCTCTGAGCTCTCATTTCCTCTTTGCAAAAGCTAATCTTAATGCTTATTTTCAGAGTTGTAATAATTAAGGAAGATAATGCACATAACATATGCAGCATGGCCCCTAGCAAACATAGGTGCTTAATAATGTTAGTTCTCTGCTCTGCCTTTTCCTCCGCCCTATTTAATTCCCCACCATCACTGACAGCTATTACAGAGATGTTACTGCTAGGATGAGATGTACCTTTAATTTAATATCCTGAAGTTATCCACAACTAGCTGCTCTGACTTGAGAAGACAAAAAAAGGGAAAAGAGATAAAATTTAAGCCACATCTCAGCACAGAGCCTGGACCCAAGGCAGCATGAGTAAAGAGTTCTCACTTGGTACACTTACTCCCATGAATGAAGAAACTCGGATGGCTGATTGGCACTAGGTTCCATGAACCCTTGCATTCTAAAGTGAGGTGCAAGATCATCCAGGCAGGACTTGTGAAGGGAGTGGCTTAAAATCTGTTTTGTGAGTCTTAGCTGATTGTCCACCTGTAGCTGACGTAAGAGGTTGAATTTGGAGAGACTGAAAAAGAATTTATTTGGCAGTCTCTGTTCCATTTCTCCCCACAAGGGCATGAGAGAGGGACACAGGATGTTTATTCCCCCTCTGTATTAGCTTCCTAGGGCTGTTATAACAAAGTGCTACAGGTTGGGTGGCTTAAACAACAGAAATTTATTGTCTCTCAGTTCAAGAGATTACAAGTCCAAAATCAAGGTGCTGGCAGGATTGGGTCCTTTTGAGAGCTGGGAGGAGGAGTCTGTTCCATGCATCTCTCCTAGCTTCTGGTGGTTTGCCATCAATCTTTGGTGTTCTTTGGCTTGAGACACATCACTCCAATCTCTGTTTTTGTGCTCACATGGCATATTTTCTGTGTGCAGTCTGTGTCCTAATTTCCCCCTTTTTATGAGGACATTAGTCATATTAGATTAGAGGCCCATCCTACTCCAGCATGACCTCGTCTTAACTGAACTAATTATAACTACAATGACTATTTCCAAATAAGGTTTCAGTCTCAGGTACTGGGGGTTAGGACTGCAAATATGAATTTGAAGGGACACAATTCAACCCATAATCCTCCCTCAAGCCAAGTGATAAGATCTACTTTATGAGAATCAGATAATTTTGCCCATGTCTTCCACAGTTCAAAGAACTTGTGGTGCCTGAGTAGTCTAAAGCTATGCCTTGAACAGTTTCAGCCTGATGACAGAGTAGAGGTGGCTGCATTGGGATCTACTTGTTCTCCTACTGACAATAAGACAAAGGGGACCAAACTTGCAGCCAACCCAAGAAGACCACTTGAAGGAGAATGGGACACCAGCATAGGGTCTGAGGATGACAGAGTTGAACAGCCAATGGGAGGAGAAATGTGCCTGCATGAAGAGAGGTCCTTAAGGAGCTTTTCAGCCAGAGCCCCCAGAGGAATCTCAACAAGTGTCCAAAGCAGAAAGTCAGCTCTGGATGTCAGCTTCAATCAGAGGGTGTCAACATCCCATGACACCAGGACCAGCCAGTTAAATTCAGGTCCTTTTCCCTGATCAGATAAAGCAGTGATTGACTACAGGAAAAGGTGAGGAAGCAAAATAAAATGAGCTCAGACATACCACTCTTTCTCAATGCAACTGTCAAGCCTGATAGAGGATAAAGCTAGGGAAGGAGAAGTTTGGAATTTTGATATTTCACTACATAGGAAATTGTAATGGATTAAAATGAGGCTGTTATTGTGATTGATCAAGACTGGAAAGGTATACATACTATCTGCACAAGATTTCATCTAGGAGAAAGGAGGAACAAGTCTATGGTGCAAGTTTAGAATGGAGTGGTTAATAACACTGGGTTTTTAGACTGCACCCAGTCCAGTTGGTCCAATAAACTGAGTAGCTGGGCTTGAGAGTGCCCAAAGTGAGCCATGGCATGGCACAAGGAGCTCAGGATTTATGGTTACTGATATGGTTTGGGTCTATGTCCCCCGCCCAAATCTCATGTCAAATGGTAACCTCCAATGTCGGAGGTGGGACCTGGTGGGAGGTGACTGGATCATGGGCATGGATTTCCCCTTTGGTGCTGCTCTGGTGATAGTGAATGAGTTATCCCAAGCTCTGGTTGCTTAAAAGTATGTCATACCTACCAGTTTCTCTCTCTTTCTCCTGCTCTGGCCATGTAAGACGTGCCTGTTTCCCCTTCACCGTCTGCCATAACTGTAACTTTCCTGAGGCCTCCACAGCCATGTTCCTGCAAAGCTTGCACCAATTAAATCTGTTTTCTTTATAAATTACCCAGCCTCAGGTATTTCTTTTTAGCAATAGCAGTGTGAGAACAAACTAATACAGTTACATAAATTTTTTCTCAAATTATTCGATTAATCAGTCTCAATTTCTTCATCTAAAAAGTATCTATGTCATAGGTTATTATAAACATCAAATGAAATAATATCTAGGTCAAGTATGTAGAACTTAGTACAAGCTTAATGAACACCATTAGTACCATTATACATATGAGGAAGGTACAGATCCTCCGTGTGATACAGACCAGAGAGAGGAAAGAAAAAAATCTGTTCTCTCTACATTGTCCTCCAATATAATTAACCCTACATCATTGGCTATAATTTGGGCCTCAGTTAAAAAAAAAAAAAAGGAGTGATTACTCATATAGTTATGAACTCATGGAAAAAATACAAATTATTGTAAGTACTTAATTCTGACCAATACCGAGGAAGATTCCAATTTAGATTTAGAAGCCTTCTTTTCATGTGTAAACGCAAATTAACACCAAGTCTTACCTGGCACAATCAGGCAGTGATGACTGCTTGAACATCTGGAGTTCTAATATCGAGGTTGTGTTGGGGCTACAGAGATGCTAAATTTTGAATGGCATCTATTATTCTAATATGCTGAAAATTACAGTGTCAATTAGAATGGCATAAATGTTTCACTATTCAAAATAGAATGCTTAAAGCTTGCAATATTTGCCTGGAAATCTTTGGAATATCAGAATCTCTGCCAGTTCTGAATGTTCTTGGCTAAATTTTAAAGTGAACATTGTTTTTGTGTTATGTGGCTTTCTTTTTGTTTGTTTTCCTCAGAGCATAACCAGGGTTATCTAAATTCTAAAGATAGTTTGGTAAGACCTAGAGGAAAACTGGCTTAAACTCAAATGGATTGAACTATGAAAAGCAGTGCATTTTGAGAACCTGGAGAAAATGCCCAGGTTATGCATTACTTATTTTTACTTCTAATCTGCTTTTTGTGTGCTTCAAATGATTAATTTAAACAAATCCACATGATTTAATTTACTAGACGCCATCTCTGTGAATCTACCTGGTAACGAGAAAAATCAGTGCAGGATAATATAGGTGCACAGGTCACGATTTCTTCTAGTTTTCTGGGTTTCATCTCTGTTTTTATAAACCTATCATTTGACAGTTATTATACCAAACATCTCAATGCTTTATAGATAAATCTCACTGGACAGGTAGGTCACTGTGAAAAGGGCCATGACTTTCCCTATGCTGTTACATAAGAGTTGTGTAGCACATATAAAAGACAGTGTTCAGGCTGAATTTTTCACACAGCAAATTTGGACAAGTGCTCTTTGTTTAGTAAACGATGCTTCATAGTGGTAGAAGGGCAGTTAAAATCATAAAGTGTTTGAAATATTAGGGCATTAGAGATATCTAATTTTGACCCCGAGCCTGACAAAGTTGAAGCTACGGCAAGAGAATTCATACTCCTCCTTGACTCTCAGGGTAACACACAGCTCCATGAGAGCACCAGTATTAGAATCCAGATATTTTCTCTTCTGTCAAATGGCCTTTCTACTTAGTCAGGCTGCCTCACTAGCTATCTGATTGCATGCTACGGATACAGATGTTTTTTGTTTTGTTTTCTTTTGTTTTTGAGAGGGAGTTTTGCTATTGTCGCCCAGGCTGGAGTGTAGTAGCGCGATCTCAGCTCACTACAACCTTCACCTCGCAGGTTCAAGTGATTCTCCTGCCTCAGCCTCCCAGGTAGCTGGGATTATAGGTGTCTGCCACCATGCCCAGCTAATTTTCAGTACAGATGCTTTAAGTCTTAACTCATCTGAATTTTAGCATATATGTTAAATCCTATGTTCTACTTTGAGTCAATTAATACACACTTCTATATTTGTTATTCAGAGTAAAAGTGGACAAGAATCATCTTGTTTTTCTAATTGATTTACTTTTGGGGAAAAATAATGATCATTCAAATATCAAGGTGTGTTCTTCCTATATTGTGTTCACTTCTTTCATCTCAAGTAGCTCA
Source organism: Mandrillus leucophaeus (assembly GCF_000951045.1). Lineage (NCBI taxonomy): Eukaryota > Metazoa > Chordata > Mammalia > Primates > Cercopithecidae > Mandrillus > Mandrillus leucophaeus. Next base: position 1,978,328 of record NW_012103987.1, read on the forward strand.
CATGGGCTAAGTTTATATTAAAGAGTTGAGAGTACAGGTTGTCTACCAGAGACTCCCTTCCCATCTTTGGGAAAAGCCCACTGCTCTAGGTTTCCAAGAGGAAGTGGAAAGACAGGGGAGGACCTTGGAGAAGCAGCAAAATAAAAGACACATGGTTTCCAGACCTGGAAGGAAAGAGAAATCAGCATGCCACAAAGGTGAAATGGATCCGAACAAAGCTGAGCAACAGTGCCCTGAAGAGGAGATGTCAAGAAATGAAGTGTTTTGAACCCAGAAACAGGAGGCTCCAGCCCCACCAAACACTCCTATGCCCTAAGAGTGGCTCAGAAACAGCTGATCCACTAGACCTGAGGCCTCCATGCAAACTGAGGTAATGGGTAGCTCGGTGATGATCAACACAGTCTGACTACTGACGACTGGAGGAACTGTTCCAATGTTCTGATGATGGGTCAAGATCCTAGGACTTCTGCACAACTTCAAGGAGGAGAGAACTCCAATAATGATTAGAACTGAATTCTCCAATGGGAACTCAAGGTCAGATATTAATTGATTTTATAAAAATAAAGAGATGTGTTGCTTGTGCATTTGAGTTTGTGGAATAAGATTCATACTCATTATAAGAACCACGCTTGGCCAGGTGCAGTGGCTTACACCTGTAATCCCAGCACTTTGGGAGGCCAAGGCAGGTGGATCGTCTTCCACCTGGAAGTTCGAGACCAGTCTGGCCAACATGGTGAAACCTCGTCTCTACTAAAAATACAAAAAGTAGCTAGGCATGTTGGCAGGTGCCTGTAATCCCAGCTACTCAGGAGGCTGAGGCAGGACAATCGCTTGAACCTGGGAGGCGGAGGTTGTAGTGAGCCGAGATTGTACCACTGGACTCCAGCCTGCTGGGTGACAACAGTGAGACTTCATCTCAAAAAAAGAAAAAAGAAAAAAAAAACCTGCTTTTTATTTTTAGTTGATAGAAGATCTGTAGGCAATTAGATTAGGAGGAAAATTCTATGTTTTATCTACTCCACACAGTCTGCCAAATCTGTTGAGGAAGAAAGATTTCCAACGTGACTAGCTAGAAAGAATTTGTGCTGTCTTTTAGAAAAATGGGTCAGAATTATTAACTGATGATATAATTGTGATGGAGAGACACATTGAATAATCAAATAGGAAAGTTTCCTATATTTGGTAGCAAGTTCCAGCAAAAGTTAGATTTGCTGAGAAAGGTATGGGAACCAAGAGGGTGGGCTATTCTTTGGTAAAATTGTTATGGACATATGGTTTGTCATTAGGACTTTACTCTCTGGGATTCTTTGGCCGTATTAGATTCCTTTAGGAGCTCTAACCCTGCAGTGATGCTGTTCTCATGAAATTGCTTTGGACTTGATTTTCTTCCTTCTATATCAAAATTTATCACTTTTCCAGGAATCTGTAAACTAATCTGATTAAAGAGTATACCAATGGAACAAAACAGAGTCCTCAGAAATAATACCACACATCTACAGCCATCTGATCTTTGACAAACCTGAGAGAAACAAGAAATGGGGAAAGGATTCC
>NW_012103987.1:1981190-1983068 GCF_000951045.1 Mandrillus leucophaeus
AAAAATTTTTAAAAATTTAAAAAAAGAGTATACCATATTTTATAACTCTGGTCTTGATTCAACAGATTAACCTCTCCACAATAAAATGTACATTTTTATGGGGATCTTCACTGTTTTAACTTACATAAACACACACACACACACACACACACACACACACACCCCTACACCAGTATGAATTTAAACAGGAACAGTTTTGAGACACAAATACTTCATTAAACTACAAGTATGGACTCCAAATTCCAAAGATGGTCTTACCAACATATCTCCTCTAGAATGCATCTTAATAACATTTAATATTGAAGAAAGTTTGGTAAGCTAAATTCAATGGATAAATCAATTATGATTCATTTATGAAACTTTCCCTACTCCATCTCTTTTTTACCTCCAGAGCCCTGAAGTACAATCATGTGAGAAGACTGCTTTTATGGGGGAAGCTGGTGAAAATCCTTCTAACTAAAGTGGACTGAGATTGGGGTTAATTTCTGAGGCATAATTTTGGTGCCTTCTAATTTACCGAATCTATGAGAAAACTGTTCATAGTGCCAAGAGACACCTTTGAGCTATTTTGAAAATACAACATGAGCTCTGAAGTATTGAGGGCTATTAATAAAGTTTTAGTATATTTTCATATTTTAAAGCATTATTTAAAATACTGACATTATAACACACACACCTCCAGAATGTAAGCTATGAAAGCAGGGATTTTTGTCTATTTTGTTCACTGATGCAGCCAAAGCATCTGGAACAGTGCCTGGCAAATGGTATGATGCTAAAAAAAGTTGTTAAATGGAGATGTGTTGACACGTTCATAGCACATGTCTCTTAGAGACTCTGTTTTCAATTCTTTGGGGAATATATCCCAAAGAATAAAATTGGCCAGGCTCAGTGGCTCACGTCTGTAATCTCAACACTATGGGAGGCTGAGGCAAGTGGATTGCTTAAACTCAGGAATTCAAGATTTGCCTGGGCAACATGGCAAATCCCTGTCTCTACCAAAAAATAAAAAAATAAAAACAAAAATAATTAGCAGGGCATGTAGAAGTAGAATAGTTAGGTCATAAGGTAATTCTATTTTTAATTTTTGAGGAACCATCATGCTATTTTCCTCAGTGGCTATTCCATTGTACATTCCCAGCAACAACACACAAGACTTCCAATTTTTCTATATCCTTGCCAAAACTTGTTATTTTCTGGGTTTTTTTCTTTATAGTAACCATTTTAATGGGCGTGAAGTAGCATCTCATAGTTTTGATTTGTATTTCCCTAACGATTAGTGATGTTTAGCATTTTTGATGCACTTAATGGTCATTTATATATCTTCTTTAAAGAAATTTCTATTCATGTCCCTTGCCCATTTTTAAATTGAGTTTTTTTGGTTTTGTTGCGTAGTTTCAGGAGTTCTCTACACATTCTGGATATTAATGCCTTTTAGTATATATGAGTTGCAAATATTTTCTCCCATTCTGTGGGGTTTTTTTTTACTCTGTTGATATTGTCTTTTGAGACACAAAATTTTTTAATTTTCATGAAGTCCAATTTGTCTATTTTCTTCTTTTGTTGCCTATTTTGTGTCATCCCCAAGAAATCATTACCAAATCCAGTGTTTTGAAGCTTTCCCCATATGTTTTATTCTAAGAGCCATATGATTTTAGGCCTTACATTTAGGCCTTTGATTCATTTTGAGTTAATTTTTGTATACGGTGTTAGGTAAAGACCAAACTTCCTTGTTTGGCACATTGATATCCAATTTTCCTAGCACCATTTGTTTGAAAAGACTGTCCTTTCCCCATTGAATGGTCTTGGTAGCCTTGTCAAAAGTCATTTGATCATATGTGTTATTTATTTCCGGTCTCCCTAATCTATTCTATCAGACTA
>NW_012103987.1:1983118-2010526 GCF_000951045.1 Mandrillus leucophaeus
TTCTTTTGTTGCCTATTTTGTGTCATCCCCAAGAAATCATTACCAAATCCAGTGTTTTGAAGCTTTCCCCATATGTTTTATTCTAAGAGCCATATGATTTTAGGCCTTACATTTAGGCCTTTGATTCATTTTGAGTTAATTTTTGTATACGGTGTTAGGTAAAGACCCAACTTCCTTGTTTGGCACATTGATATCCAATTTTCCTAGCACCATTTGTTTGAAAAGACTGTCCTTTCCCCATTGAATGGTCTTGGTAGCCTTGTCAAAAGTCATTTGATCATATGTGTTATTTATTTCCGGTCTCCCTAATCTATTCTATCAGACTATATGTCTGTCTTTATGCCAGTACCACATTGTTTTGATTACTGTTAGCCCATCTTTATTACATAAAATCATGATTACAAGCTCATACTACAATATTACATTTTTTCCTTTTCCAAATCTTCCATAGCATTGTGTTCTTCTTCCACCAGAAAGGCAGACTGTTTAGAGGTATGATAGTAGCTGTAAGTGGGCAGTAATGAACAAACTTGAGAATTACATAACTTTCTGATTACAGAGTTTGTAATGACAGGAAGGGTAAGACTGCAGATCACTAATTCCCAGTCTTTTCACCAGCAAGGATCCCTTTGGTAACATTTACTTATAAATACCATTATTTAAAAGTGTCTTGTCCTATAAAATGTATTTCCTAAGTAATAATTTTCTTGTTTCCTTATTTAATCAAATAAATACATAATTACCAATCAGAGTTTCTGATGTGAAAGAGAAAGCTAGATGAGCAGCCTGAGTCAAATGCTTCTGTAGACCACTGTATTTGTATCATGAGTCAATGTGTGATTTATAATTTTTAAATATTGACACTTCTTTTTTGAGCCCTACTATCTAGAGGTCAAAGGGATACCAGGTTGGAAGTAATTGTCTTGAACTTTTAAAAAACATATTCAAAAAAGTTTGTAGAAAAAGTTAGGTATGATTCCGTCCTGAGTGCTTAATGAAAATAAGAATGCTGACCTTGGGAATCAGAAGACCTAAATTCACCTCTTTCTGCTTCAGTGTCCTTATCAAAAAAACTGATTTTATCTATCGTAAAAGAGGCAGCATGTTCAACTGGTTAAGAGCAGGGCCTCTAGAGAAATATTAGCTGAATTTTAATCCTGACTCCACCAAATTATTTAACCTCTCCAAGGCCATAAACACCATTTTGCTGAAAATGCATGATTAGAGACAATCTTAAGAACAGACAGGGAAAAAGAAGACATATTGCATACAGCAGAACAAATATAAAAATTACCCAGACATTGTGTCAAGAACCAATGCAAGCCAGAAGAAAATGAAATGACACTTTGAAAGTGAAAGGAAAAAAACCAATCTAGAATTCTACATCCAGCAAAATTATCCTTCAGCAATAAAGGGAAAATAAAGATAAGTTCTTCATTTGGAAAAGGTATCTCCTAGAATAGTTATGGAAGATTAAATTAATTAATATATGTAACATTTTCCAAACACTGACTCAGTGGCTCATGCTTGTAATCCCAACCCTATGGGAGGCGAAGATGGGTGGATTGCTAGAGCCCAGGAGTTCAAAACCAGCCTGGGCAACATGGTGAAACTGTCTCTACCAAACAAACAAACAAAAAACAATAATTAGCCTAATGTGGTGGCATGCACCTGTGGTCCCAGCTACTCAGGAGGCTAAGGTGGGAAGATCACTTGAGCCCAGGGGTCAAGGCTGCAGTGAGCCATGATGGCGCTACTGCACTACAGCTTAGATAACAAAGCAAGACCCTGTATCAAAAAATTAAGTAAATAAATACAAATTAATATTAAAATAAGCAATTGGGGCTTTTGCAACTCTTTAGTTTTACCTGAAGATATAAAAATGATGATTTAAAATGACACCTATCCCAATGTAAAGACTATAGGAGATCATAAATTAATAGAGTCCCAAGAAAAAATTTGAAGTCAGTGCAACTGTTTTATAACTGGGTCATATCAATAAAGTATCTACCGGACTAGAAGGTAAACTCTTTGAATGTTTGAAACTATATCCTAATATAACATTTTGTACCCAGTGATTGGACTAAGAAAATCTCATACACATAAGTGTTACAAAGCACTTTCAAATACATTATTATCTTATTTTCATTCTAACAAGGTTTTAATATTTAGCTTTCTCATTCAATAAGTGGTTATTGAAAATCTTCTCTGTGGCAGGTACACTAAAAGGGGAGTCAGTGAGAATGAAGATAGGATACTTCTCAAGTTGTTTGCAAGTGGAATTGAGAAGACAGACTTGTAAAAAGAAAATTTGTTAAAAAAAATTTACAAAATGAGATATTGTAAAAATACAATATCGATTCCAAGTGCTACTTTGGATGATGGATAAATAGAGGGTGCTATAGAAGCACGTAAGAGGGACTCCCAGGCAGTGCTAAGGGATCATGGAAGGCTTTTTAGAGATGTATTTAAGCAGTATCCTAAACAACAGAAAGAATAATTTAGTCAGGATTGGCTGGGGCCGGGGAAGTTACATGAAGAGAGTATCTTGAGCAAGTCATTCGATTAATCTGAGCCTCAGTTTTTTTGGTCTTAAAAATGGTGATAATAGGCCGGGCACGGTGGCTCACGCATGTAATCCCAGCACTTTGGGAGCCCGAAGGGGGCAGATCATGAGGTCAGGAGATTGAGACCCTCCAGGCCAACATGGTAAAATCCCATCTCTACTAAAAATACAAAAATTAGTTGGGCATGGTGGTGAACATTTGTAGTCCCAGCTACTCAGGAGGCTAAGGCAGGAGAATCTCTTGAACCCGGGAGGTGGAGGTTCCAGTGAGCCGAGATCGCACCACTGCGCTCCAGCCTGGCAACAGAGCAAGATTCCATTAAAAAAAAAAAAAAAGGATAATAATACCTTCTTCACTGGGTTATGGTTAGAATTAACGAAATGAAATAATAGAAAACTGCATTATAAACTGTAATGCCTTATATAGAGGAAATGTTTAAATACTTCCCAAAAGTATTGCCTATTAGTCTTTGTCCTTATTTAGGAAATAAACAATATTCAGAAGAAGTAGAAAAAGAAAATAGCATTTTCTATTTATTACAGAAGCCTGAAATGACGATTTAGTTAACCATTCTAGCCTGAAACATGAACTACATTTCTGCCAAAAAAATAATAATTTTTATTCAATCATAATAACAAAGATTTAATTACAGTGACATACATAAAAAGCAAGAGAGGGCCACTGGTGAAGAGGAACAGAGAACAGAAGTTTTAAAACTTTCAGGTAAAACACAGAGCTGGCAGAGTAATTAATACAGTGTGACTTGATGTTTTATGCTTCACTGAAAAATGAAAGAGGAGGAGCCCAGGGTCAATTATCTCTAAACCTACATCCCCATTCCCTTGCCAAATGTAATGTAATCAGTAAAATGTGTTTATTAAGTGATTGCTAAATTGAAATAAAAGCAACTGAAACTTCTTTCTAGAAGGTTGATGTCCTGCAAACATGTATGCAGAATGTATCACTCAGATGATCATCTCCTCCAATAAACTTTCCTGACTTTCCCTCATTGCTAAGCTAATGATCTTCTAGTCCCTTTGCCTCCTCCATCGAGCATGCTTCAATCATAGTGCTTAACACAGCTGTGAGAAGACCCTTCAGAGGGCTTCCTCTCTTTCTTTTTTTTTCTTTTTTTTGAGACAGAGTCTCACTCTTGTCACCCAGGCTGGAGTGCAATGGCACGATCTCGGCTCACTGCAACCTCCACCTTCCAGGTTCAAGCGCTTCTCCTGCCTGAGCCTCCAGAATAGCTGGGATTATAGACGCCTGCCACCCTGCCCAGCTAATTTTTGTATTTTTAGTAGAGATGGGGTTTCACCATGTTGGCCAGGCTTGCCTCAAACTCCTGACCTCAGATGATCTGCCTGCCTTGGCCTCCCAAAGTGCTGGGATTACAGGCATGAGCTACCAAGTCCGGCCTCCTCTATCCATTTCTATGAGCTTCTAAACACTGCATGTAACTGATTGCATCTGTTTCTATGCAACTTAACACAATGTGCCTGAACTATTGTAAATACTCATTTAAATATTTACTGAGCTACAATGACGTAAAATAGAACTAAGATTGGAGTCGAAGAATTCCTACTTGCCTTCAAAGTTAATAGGGATGCTCTTTTCCAAACCTATAATTGGAACAAATAGTGTAACAAGAAAATGACATGTTTGATATACAACAGTCTCAGAAAACAGAAAATATCTTGAACATAGTAGGTTTCAAATAAATAGTTGATGGAGATATAGTGAGCAATAATGTTTAGTAATTGTAACTTGGAATTCATTCAGGAGCCTGGGAGAAAAATTTAACTGCATCTAGACATTCTTTCACAATTCAGTAAAGGCATTACTGAACTTAGAAACTTTTTCAGTAAGGATTGCAATCAAAGTATTTTCTCATTTAAAAAGACATTTTATTTAGCCAGAAGACCATTCCATAGAAATATGGGTGTGGTTTTTTGCTGGATTTCTTAGTAATGGTTTGCAATGTATTAAACATACAGGATGAGAAATGATTGAGAGTTTCTATCACATAGTAATCAAAGACACTTCTGCTCTAAGAAGTAAAAACATCAGCTTTGCCTTATTGCTTGAAAACCAGGAAGCACAGAAGCCAAATATTTCAACCAAGTCTTTGTTTATTTTTAGCCAGAACCACATCTAAGTCAGACTACAGAGTCTGAATTGCAGAATCAAACAAGATAGTGTGAGGTCACAGACCAGTTTTCTCAGCCCTTCATCTGTTTAAAATTTCTTTAAATAATTTAATTGACACATAAATATGTAAATATGTAAAATAAATATATACTTGTACATATTTATAGGGTACAACTTGATACTCTGATACATATATATGTTGTATAATGATCACATTAGGGTCCCTATAGTCTCCACTGCCTTCAGTAGTTTGTTCAGTAAGACCAAAGTGACCTGTGATACCTGCACATGCAGCTTCATCACGGATAAGTTGTGCCAAGAAGACCTAAGGTGTGAAAAAAAAATGTTTTCAAGATAATTTTTCCCTGCAAAAGCCCTATTACTTACCTCTTGGATTTTATTATTATCATTAGTGTTTTAAGGAACAATTGGCCTCATTACCAAGCTATCAAAGACAATTCTGATTCATAAAAATAAAGACAATGCCATCTTACATTGGCTGATGCAATGAGAAACTGATAGTGCCCTTTGGGGCATCTCAAAGAAAAAAAAAAAAAATGAAGAGAATGGCTGCACGCAAAAGTAGCTCCTATAAGGAAACAATACTTGTTCTGTCCATGGGAATCAGTGAGCCTAAAGCCCTGGTGCACTTCCATCAGGAAGCAACATGGCAGATTTGAAAACAGAGCCAAAAGCAATAGGAAGAGAAGATACAACATACCTATAGATACAGCAATAGAGGAATCCAATTAACATATATTCACCATGTGCACATTCAAAATAAAGGTTTTTCATTCTTTCATTGCCCTCAAAAACGTCAAAAATTTCCTCTTTATTTCTAAAGGACCCAGACACTTGTGCTCCAAAACTTGGGATTTATTATTATCCCAGTATTCCTTCCTGCATATTATTATGGCTGTTTATATATATTTTGTAACCCAGAGACGTTTTATAGCCATCGATTAAGATGATTTAAAACAAATAGTGCTCAGTTGTTGAATAGCCTCACTACATTATTGCCAAATGACTCAAATCATGTAAAGGGAGTATTCCAACAAAAGAAAAGTTTATCCTTTATAATTTAACTTGTTTTGTTATAGATGCTATGTTCAAAACCTTAAGATAAGTCACTATACATGTTTTCTCATTAGGCTTATGTTATAGGTTCTTGTTTAAAAGTGTTATAGGGCTGGGCGTAGTGGCTCACATCTGTAATCCCAGCACTTTGGGAGGCCGAGGTGGGCGGATCACGAGGTCAGGAGATCGAGATCATCCTGGCTAACACGGTGAAACCTTGTCTCTACTAAAAATACAAAATATTAGCCAGGAGTGGTGGCACGCACCTGTAGTCCCAGCTACTCAGGAAGCTGAGGCAGGGGAATCGCTTGAACCCGGGAGGCGAAGGTTGTGGTGAGCCGAGATCGCACCACTGCACTCCAGCCTGGGCAACAGAGCGAGACTCTGTCTCAGAAAAGTAAGTGTTACTAAATGGTCTAAACTGAAAAGCCCTTCAATGGCTTTGCCTTCTTCTTAACATAGTCTGCAAGGCTAGTGGTGGTAGTAATAGTAGCAGCAGCAGCAGTGATAACATCCAACATCTATAACTGCAAGCACTGTTCTAAGCACTTTCCGTATAATCTCATTTAATTCTCACAATTACTCTATGAGGGATATATTTTTCATAATCCATTTTGCAGATGAAAAAATAAGTGTAAAAAGTAATATAATTTGAATGCAGTTTATTCTGTTCCTTGGTCCATGTTCTTAACCTTTAAGCTGTACTACCTCTGGATGAGCTGGACCTTCTATGCTTCTGGAAACTCACTGCATGCCACCATTCCTGTCACCCACTGCAGTATTCCAGCTACATGACTTTCTTTCTGGGCCTCAAGCATGCCAATGTCTTTGCCCATGCACATCCTTTCCACATGTTCCTCCTTCTGTCTGAAGTGCTTTCCCACTGTTAGAACAAACTATTTCTCAACTTTCAGGTCTCAGTTTAAATGCCACCTGAGAAGAGAGTTTATCTCCAACCATACCATTTAAATAGACTCTTCCCTCTCCCTTTTATTTTCTGCCATTGCACCTTTATTTACTGCTTTGTTAGAATTCATCACAATTTGAAATTTTTGTCTTTTTATTTGTTCTCTCATGTGTTTGTCTTTATTACTAGACCAGGCTCCAATGACTTGCATTATTGTGCCCTCAGCACCTAGAATGATGACTGGCACAAAGTAAACACTCGGTAAATAGTTGCTGAATGAATGAATGAATGAAGGAAGGAAGGAGTGAATGGTCTTTTAAATATGTTTTAAAATGTGTGCCTTAATTCTGAATATTGGTGGTACCTTCTCAGCCACTCACTGATTGTATGCACATGGGTGGTTGGAATGGACGGTCTTGGAAGGGAGGTAGTCTGGTATGGAAGTCTTTAATTACAGAGGTAACGACTACTTAATATGATGCTTGTACAGGGGATAGAAGTACTGAATGGATAAAAACACACATACCACTCTTAGAATTATCTCCAATCTTAAGACATTAAGATTTTACTTTCTTAAGGCCAGCTGTCAACAACTCTCTCCTTGAATATTCACTACTTATTGTTCCTCTCAAAGCAGCTCAGTCCAGAACAACCAGGAAGCTCTGCTAGAAAGATCTTGCTTACCCTGAGCTGGAAACACCACTCTTTCACTTGCAATCATGTCTTCCTTCTACCTCCTGAAACCATGCAGAACCCATGCAATATGGTTTGCCTGTTTCCCACCCCAATCTCATCTTGAAGTATAGCTCCCACAATTCTCACTTGTCATGGGAGGTAATTGAATCACCGGGGTGGGTCTTTCCCATGCTGTTCTTGTGATAGGGAATAAGTCTCATGAGATCTGATGGTTTTATAAAGGGGAGTTCCCCTGTCCAAGTTCTCTTCTTGCCTGCCACCATGGAAGACGTGCCTTTCACCTTCCACCACAACTGTGAAGCTTCCCCAGCCACATGGAACTGTGAGTCCATCAAACCTCTTTTTCTTTATGTTACCCAGTCTCCGGTACGTCTTTATCAGCAGCATGAGAATAGACTGATAGCCATGAACTACCTTTCCTCAAATATACAAATAACTGTCCCTGTTAAAGTATCCATGACTAAACCCAGAGTAAGGCAAGAATGGCACATTTTCCATTAGTGATTCTATGCTTTTGATTAAGTGACTACAAATCCTTCACTGAATAAAACAGGAGTTAAACCAAATAAAATAAATTTAGGCACTTAAATGTTGATATGTTTATGTATATAAATCAATCATTAAATAATTTTTGGCAGTCATTTATCCTGGTTGATTCATAAATTACTTATAGGCAAATCCTAAATCTTTTCAAAAATGCTTCTATGAGGTTACTTCTAATTATGACGTTTCAAGGTTTCTAGGGAAAATTTTTCCATTAATTCTTCATTAAACATTTTTTTATTCTGTTTGGTGGTTTCAGTTGTGGGTGAATTTACACACATATGGGACAAGAGGTGGTGTCTGCAGACATTCTGGTTTCCCTAACTGGTGGTCGGGAGGGCTGTTACTGGTGGGTGGAGTATTACTGGTGTTACTGGTGGGTAGAGTCCAAGATGCTGCTACACATCCTAAAATACACAGGACAGCACTCTCTCCCCTCAACGCCGCCCCCTCCCCGCCCACACACACAAAACAAATAATTCTCTGATCCAAAATCCAAAATATCCATAGTTGCAAGGCTGAGAAACACCATTTGCCCAGCGATTCTCAGTGGGGGTGGTACTGCCCCCTTGTGGTAACTTTGGAAATTGATTGGTGCTTTTTAGTTACGATGTCCTAGGATCCACAGGAGAATCCCACAATTTGAATAATTATCCTTCAACCCATGTGCCTTCAAATCTCCCACCAGCCATTCAGGGAGGAGAAAATCGGTACATATTATCTAAAATCTGGAAAAATCTGTACATATTATCTAAGCCTAGAATCAAAGTCTGTCTTACATGTAAACCAAGTATTTATTTTTGCGTGGCTATAAATTACATTAAGTTTGCTGGAAATTCAACAAAAATGTAAATTAGGGAAAGAGGGTATTTTATTTTGTTAAAAACTTTACAGAGAGTTGTTCATCACTTTGGAAAACTGAGTCACTTGATACAAACACCACCAGTGGCACCAGAGTAACCTGTAAAACATATCAGTACCAGTATTTGTTTTCAGTTGTTACATCAAATAATTTCAGGATGAGGAACAAGCACTCAACATTTTCAGTTCAACTTACTGTGTAGCCCTTTTCCAGCAATCATCTCCAACTTGGACAGTTCAAGCCCTTCCTAAAGCACGTATTATTTCATTATACATGTTCCCCTATCTTTTCTTTATAGTATAGTTAGGATACTACATATACCTGCATAGATACACACAATTATGTGTGCAGATGGGTTATATTATTGATGAATTTCATTTCAGCATAGTGAGGGAGCATTAGGAAATATTTGGTATGAAAAGCAAAGCATTGTCTATAATAGGGTTATAAGTCACTACTCTTGCCCATCATAATCTTTTGGAATCTTGATTCTGTTTTCCAACATAATAAGCAATCCTCACAGCATCTTGCCCTGTGCAAATCTGAGTGAGATGCCATTAATGGCCTCACCCAAATAATTGGCAAAGATGCTTAATACAGAGCAAATGATTTACCCTGGGTAGTAGAATTCACTTTTCTGCATGTGCCCCATGGAATTCCACATCTACCTTTCAATCTACATTCTTGACGCAACTTCGCACAAACGATGGCCCTGGAAAATTCCCAGAAATCAGGGGCCAATCACGCTTCCCAATGGAACCACCCTTTCCTGACCCCTCCTCCCACTACTGAAGGCACTTGAACATTTCCAGTAAAGTTTTTATAAAATGAAATAACCATTTGAATTACACCTGAGATCTTTTACAACAAAGAGAAGAGAAACTTTCCAAAATCCCTGATAGCAGGCACATAAGAATCAAAGTAAAGAAGGTATAATTTTGAAGAGAATGGAGAATGATACTTCTCTCTGGGTAGGATGAATGTTCTGGCAGATTTTCTTTCCAAAAAGTATGCTTCCATATTGAATGATGCATTGTCAAATATTTTATATCTTCAAGAAGTCCAAAACCATTCCCGGAAATCTGGATTCTTTGAACTACCTTGTATGGGAGTGTTTCAGAATTAAATAGACTCAGAAAGAAATATATTATCATAAATTTCTGAATTATATTTTCAGATGATAACTGGACTGTCCTTCATTATATAATTTATTTTATATAAAACTAATTCACTAATAAGACTATTCAACTAGCTCATGCTGTCTCTTAAACTTTTCTTAAATTATTAAGAAAAAGCTTAAATTTTCAGTGGTATAATAGTAAAATAGAAATACCATAACAGAAATCCTCAATTTCTATTATAGGCTACATTAACAAAAACCCTCTAGAGTAAGGCTAAAAGCATGTGTGTACACCTTAGATTGAGGTGAAGGTGGGAAAACCATTTAAATTCTACTTTTAAATGCATAAAATGATGTTAACTTAAAAATAGTTTATTCCTAAATATAACCGTGTTTTAAAATATATAACTTAATTGGCACCTAAAGCTTTTCTAAATTAGTTAGATAAACACACCAAAGAAAATCTATCTTTATCCTAATATAACTATTTGTGGTTTATTTCATTTGTTATTTGTAACCCTAAAGAAACAAGTTACCAAAATTATAGAGAATTAAGGCATTGAAATTATAGCATAAAAGGTTTTTTTTTTCCTTCTAAAATTACAGGTAAGAAAACTACAGTCTACAGAAGTGAAAGTCACTAGTTGTCTCACATTTTAAGCCCAATTTTGTTTCTCTATAAATCCTTATAAAACTCATACCATGAAAACAAGAGAACCATAAACCATCACAGATGTGTGACATTTCACAGAGCCACCAGAGACTAATACTTTCATCTGAACCAAAGGACAATCAATCAACACCATATCCTTTGAAAAATAAGAAAAGGGGAGAAGGAGGGAGGGCAGATGGAAATGGCAGGTGAAAACGCCTCCACAGAACCTTGTATTATAGATACCTAGATGTGTCCTTTACTCTCCTCATCTCATCCAAAATCTTTCTTTTCCATGGGCTCAGCAGACTTCAGAAGTCACAGCTCCATAACTTGGGGTTGAAGGAAAATAAATACAGGTGTATGGTACAACTGTGACATTATTTGGACATAGCATCTTTACAGATGTAATCAAGATGACATCATATTGGATTAGGATGGGCCCCCAATTGAATGACTGTATTCTTACAAGAGGGGAATTTAGACACACATACTCATAGAGGAAAGACAACCATGTGGAAATGAAGGCAAACATTGGAATGCAAGTCCAAGTCACGGAATGGTAAAGGTTGCACAGCAACCACCAGAAGCTAGGAAGAGGCAAGGGAAACTCCTCCCCTAGGGTTTTCAGAAAAAGCATGGCTCTGCTGACACCTTGAATTTGAATTTCTAGTCTACAGAGCTGGGAGTAAATAAATTTCTGTTGTTTGAAGCCACCCAGTTTGTGGCAATGTGTTCCAGCAGAACTAGGAAATGAATGCATATAGTCACCCTTCTTGCAGTTATATACCTACAAAGCTGCTTCTCAAGGAGTTATAGCAAATTTCCTGGTCCCAAATTCCCCAAGCCTATTAAGTCAGAATCTTTGGAGATGGGCCTAGGAGTCTTCATTGTAACAAATGGAACCCAAGAGATGTTTATGTGTACTACAGTTTGAGAAGCACTGGGCATATGAATGACCTGAAGGTCTTCACAAAGCCCAATTTCCTCCAATTTTCCTCTATGTTCCTGCTCTTGATTATCATGTTGTATAGTGTCAGAGCCCTAGAGCCAGACAGTCTTGGACCAGCAAGCCTTGGGATGAGTCACTTGATGTGTTTGGACTGAGTCTCCTCTTCTATACAGAACACATGGAATAATTCCTGCCTGGAAGCACCATGAAACCACCATGGGATTGTTAAGAAGAGCAAATTAATTCATGCCAATAAAGTACCTTGCACAAAGTAAGCTCTTAACAATGCTGAATTAGTATTTCCTACTTTCCCATTATATCTCAACTAAAATTCCTTCTGAATCACACTTTAAATTTGACTTTGTCTCCAAAATGCTAATATTAAAACTACAGAAGCAATAGCTATTGTTTAGGGCATGTTTACAATAGGTGTTTTGCATAACATTAGTTTCAGGTGGGCCTTCTTATTCCCATTTACAGGGGGAAATTGAAGGTCAAAGATGTTAAGCAACATGACTAAGATATCAGAAACTTGAAACTCAAGCTCATCTGATTCCACTGCCCATGCTCTTAGCCTTTATATTCTACAGCTGTGTGTGCTTATGGCCTAGAAGGGACAAGAATACCAGAAGGTTTCCTGTAGGCTTTCCTAGGTAATTAGTTCATCTTATAATGTAATCCCTGTTAATGTATCTATCATTAATACCTTAGTTTGCATTATTGTGTCTGACTGCACTTTATTTGTGTAGAAAACTTAACTTGGATGGTAAAAGGAAAGCAGGAAGGAACTGGAGAGAATCAATTAATCCCTTGCTATTTAATGGTCTTCAGGAGAGCAGCAGCATCAGCAACACCTGACAGATAACTACAAATTAAGAATCTCAGGCCTAGCCGGACACAAGGGCTCAGGCCTGTAATCCCAGCACTTTGGGAGGCCGAGGTGGGTGGATCACAAGGTCAGGAGTTCAAGATCAGCCTGGCCAAGATGGTTAAACCTCCTCTCTATCAAAAATACAAAACTTAGCCAGGTGTGGTGGCGGGTGCATGTAATCCCAGCTACTCCAGAGGCTGAAGCAGGAGAATCGCTTGAACCCAGGTGGCAGAGGTTTTAGTGAGCTGAGATCGTGCCACTGCACTCCAGCCTGGGTGACAGAGCAAGATTTCCAAGAAAGCAAGCAAGAAAGAAAGAAAGAAAGAAAGGAATCTCAGGCCCTTCCCTAGACCTACTGAATCACAACCTGCATTGAAGGAGATTCCCCAGGTGATTCATACGTAAACTTGAGTTTGAAAAGCCCTTGGTTTATTCAGTTCAGAGAGTAGATAGCTGCAGAGGTGGTCCTAGCACAGCTAAAGATATCACTATTCAGAAGTTTCTAATATTTCCTTCTAGAGCAATAAGTTTATATTATGATGGACTGATGGGGAGGGGGCATGAAATGCATGGAAAGAAACCTGAGACTATACCATAGACGGAAAAGAAAGAAGGGAAAATAAGTCTTAAATGTGACCTATGTCAGAGTACCATCTGTGATTCAGGAAATGACTCCGAAAATAGGGTCAGAGCTATTTCAATGAGCAAAATTAGATCCAAGTATAGAGTTAGAAATATGGGAAGAATACGTACGGGCCCATTCCTATCATAGGGTTAAAAAGCTCTTTTATATATTAGGTGAATGAAGTCAGAATCAATAAATAACAATGAGAGCTAACATTTATTGAATGACTACATTCTATAAGGCAATAAACTAAATCTGTTACATGCATGAGCTCATTTAATCCTCTCAACAATCTTGAGAGGTTTTTAATAATTGAAGAGGCTGTGGCTTTGTGTGTATTTTTGCATGATAGCATCAGGTTAGTAAGGACACAAAGTATCTTTGGATCTCCAAAATAGTTCATATGTCTTCCCACATATTAGCTGATTGACTGATAGATCCAACTGTCTTGGGAGAAATAAAATCTGAAATAGTATTTGTCTACATGAAAAAGCTCAAATACAGTAAAACCAGTCTCTAAACTGCAAACAGGCACTGGGGCTACACAAAGGCTTAACGTAGACTTGGGGAGATGGGCACATATAGAGAAAGTTCAGTGGAAGCACACTTCCCCTTCTAGCCTTCAGAGTTTGAAACTGAGGTCAACTGCATTGTTGGAACATCTACAAAGAGTCCCTCACCCATATCTATACATCTGCAGTTCCACCAGATATGAAAAGGTGTGCCCTCGTTATTTCTGAGGACTGAACAATGAATAGACAATGAGAGGAGGGGAGAGAAAGGCTTTTGCAAAATAAGGCACCCAACCTGGAAAAATATGCACAACTGTCAATGATCCCTGGCCACTCAGACATTCTAGCACTCTGCACAGCTCCTCTAGCACTTCCAGTGTCTTTCCCTGAGCCTGAAACAGCTGGTCCACTCACGATTCCTGCTTTATGGGCAATTCATAGCAGTGTTTCATTTAAACTATCGTTGTCCCCATTTAATATATGTGGAAACTAAAGTTCAGAAAGACAAAGCAATTTGTCTAGAATCACACAGCCAGCATGTCAAGGAGGAACCAGAATTCAACATCAAGTCTGTGACTCCCAGGATCCTTTTGTTTTAATTATCACAACCTACCCTGTTACTCCTGCACAAGAGTAGACTGAAATTTCTAAGGTAATCCTTCCTACTCCCCCAAAATGATTTTACTTTTTGGCTCCAATCACATGATTGAGTACCCTTAATATGATTGAATTCTGATCCAAATAAATGTTTGCAAAGATATCGTTCAGTAAATCTAGTCCAATATCATTACAATGACCAAGAAAAAATTAATGAAATGAAGTATCTACCGAGGTTGCCATCCTATAAAAGGAAATCTCCACTGAGTGGTTCCAATACCATATATGTCCAAATCTCCCCACTAGTCTTTTGAAAAAAACGTAGCTGAGAGACTTGGAATTTGTTATTTTCCCAAGTGGGAGCTAGAATATCAAAAATTTATTTTGATGAAAAGAAAAACAAATCATTGTGATTCTTAAAGAAGGACTTGTAGTTATTTTCTTTAAGAGCAATACAGTTTTATCCTTATTTTCCAAATTACACTGTAGCAGTTAATTTTTTTTTTCAGCTTAAACACACACAGGCACACACACACAAACATCAAACCAAATGCACAATATGGAATTTATAAATCTGAAAAGTAAAAGGGCATGTAAACATCATTCCAAAAACAGCATTCTCATAAATGCAACTCAAGTATTAAAAAAAAGAACCTTCCACATGTTTCTGCTAAGTTTGTAAGTTTGATTTTTTTAATTGTCTGTCTTTAATGTAGAATATTAATTTTGTTTATGCCGCCAGCCTACAGTTTATTGTTTTGTTTTGTTTTGTTTGTTTGTTTTTTGAGACGGAGTTTCTCTCTTGTTGCCCAGGCTGGAGTGCAATGGCACAATCTCGGCTCACCGCAACCTCCACCTCCCGGATTCAAGCGATTCTCCTGCCTCAGCCTCCCCAATAGCTGAGATTACAGGCACCACCACATCCGGATAACTTTGTATTTTTAGTAGAGATGGGGTTTCTCCATATTGGTGAAGCTGATCTCAAACTCCCAGCCTCAGATGATCCGCCCACCTTGGCCTCCCAAAGTGCTGGGATTACAGGTGTGAGCCACCGTGCCTGGCCAGTATACATTTTTTAATAGAAAAGTTTATAGATCATTTATCTCATACAGAAAGTGTATGTATAATCACATAAACTAAAAAAGTCAAATATTAATAGTTTTTTTGACCTAGGACTCTCACCTTTTGGAATTCATCCTATAAATAAATAAATAAATAAATACAAAAATAAATACATAAATAACATATGAGAAAATGTGTACAATAATATCAATTGCAGCACTGAATGCTTGCAAAAACAAACCAAAATGTCAGTATCAATAAGCTGAGGTACATGAATACTATGGAATTACTATTCCATAGCTATTAGAAAGACCAATACGAACTGATCTGGAAAGAAGCCTAGGTACTATTATTAAGCAAAAACAGCAGGTGACTGAGGAGTGTTATGGAATTATTTTATTTCGGGTGAAAAAATAAAACCCTCCAAATGGGCAGATGAGTTCTCCCTCTACATATAAAGATTTACGGAAACATACAGAAAGTTTAACATTGGGTATCCGCTGGAGGACAAGTAAAAAAGATAGGGAGGAGAAAATAAAATGTATATGTCTTTATTATCTGACAACCAGCACACATTGTTTTTGCAACTAAAACAATCAAGGAAGCAGACATAGGCTACGAAGAGATTAAAGTCAGCAAGTCTGAGATATAGTGTATGCTCATAAGTATCATTAAAGCATGTCCAGATTTTTAACATGGTGAATGGGGATTTGGGACCACAAAACAGAAACTTTTTCTTCTTTTTCTAATTGCTATAATATCAAGAAGCCTACAGAGCTCACAGCCTGTCTCCTCTCGTGTGGAAAGCTCTCATGATGCCCTGGAGTCAGACGGTGAGGCTGGGTAACCGGGGAATTTCAATGTAACATGTTTCAAACCCTGCTGCTATACTTCGGGAATTTGTCTTGGCCTAGATAATAGACTAGAAAGATCAAAGAAAATAAAAGATATTACTATTTATTGCTTGCTTCACCATGTCTAATGGAGGCTAAGTTTTCTTTTTTGGCCCCGCACACACCAGAAAGCACACCCAACATTGAATCTACCCTTGGTTCTCTCTGGCAGTCACAGACAGTGTAACGTTGTTTTATTTTTTAATTTTTTTTCCTAATCTAGGAAAAATATTGACTACCATCCCGGAGAGCATTTCTATATATTGATAACCTCAAATAAATATATCACAGTATTTCAAAACACTTTTTATAGAAGCATCTTATTGTCACGCAGGGCATGAAATGTGAACTGTTCTAAATTCTCTAGTTCCCTTCTTGCCTGTTTATCTAAGTATGATCTAACACAGTATCTGAGCAAAAAGACCAATTAAAGAGGTCAAGGAATAGCATTAATCCAAAACTGACTTGTTTTGACCCAGAATACAGCTTCCTTTCACCACTGACCCTTGCTTGCTAGGACAGACCAAAATAAGTACATTTCTCCTCAGCGCTAAATCACAAATGATGCCAGCAGCAAGACCGCTTCACATCCAGGCCCCTGGGGGCTTTCACATGACAGGGGTCACAGACCGAATGAAATAGCCTTTTACAGGAAGGTTGAATGGCACTTTCTGAGGGAATATTGATCTAAAAATGTATAGCCCATTAGATCCAACCCACAATGTAATCCTGTGTGGTATAAGCCAGACGACTCTTTACCCTAAAATTTTTGAGAGGCAGTTTATATTCAGAGTATCTCATAAAACACTCTGCAATTCTCTTAAAAATATTTAGATACATGTAAATAATCATATTAACTTGATTATTAAAATATTTTTGTAATGGTAATCTCAGATTACAATAGGCCACATTAAGATTTAATTAGTTACATTCTAGAATCACAGAATTATCAAGGAGATCAAGCAGCCTATTATGAGTTTCATCTAATAACTGATCTAATTTTTCCCTATAATAATTTTCTTTTAATTTGTTATGGGGGTAGAAGGGAGTGAATAGGAAGCCATTCCTTTAGTCTCCTCACACATACATATTTTTTTTTACTACTATTAATTTCCCATTATTTCTCTGTTTTCTTCTCTCAGCCAAGTATGAGTCCAGAGGTTTCCTCATAGGGGTTTTAGGAATTTCCCTCAGTCTATTATCAATGTTCAAAGCACTCTCCATGCAAACTGTACTCTTCGTTTCTCTAATCTTTAAGACAAACACTGAGAAGAAAATTTAACTTTAGCTTTTAAAATACATTCCTCAACCACTACTAACTGGAAAAAAAAGTAAGACCATATGTATTTGATGATACACTTTTCAAATATACAAATTCTGATATTAAGAAAGTTATATATTTGACAACATATTTTAAAATTCAACTAAGAGCTATTTCAAACTACTAGTGGAGCCCACAATTGTTAAATATTATACTTCTGCTGCCATCTTGTGGTAATTGTTGAAATCTCTCTATGTCTCCCCTTCTATCTTCTCCCCACCGTAGCCCCTCTTCTTTGTTGTTTTTCCTACCTTTAGGAGGGTACTTCTATTCAAACCTTAAGGATTCCCTTTCTTAAGCCACTGGGGAGAGGACCTGAACTATGCTCTAGACAGAAAAGTGGATGTTTGCAAATTCCTCATCCTGTTTGTAACATACTTCTTTTCTCCTTGCATTTTTCTCATTTAACAACAAAGCCATTCCTTTTAACAACATAATTTTTTTTTAAATCATAGTTATAATTTGGAATAATCTAATTTTTTTCTACAAGGAAAGGGAACAGATTAAGGGAAAATAAATGTGTATCCGATCAAAAATGTTGCCCTTCCAAACTTTTTCCAAATTGTTTATTTACAAAGAAAGGGGTGAGGGAAAGCATCATGTATTTCTCCTATAAAATGCCACATGATGGAATGACCCTTCACAGCCACAGGCATCTACTGTCAGGAATCAAGAAGGAGACTGCAGGAGGAAACGAGAGGCCTCACTGCGGAGACAGTACCGGAAGTGAGAGCTCCTCAGGGAACCCAGGCTGGATGGAAGTGGGTGCCCCAGCATCCTTTATTATTTCTATGCTGGTCTGTTCAGCTATGGACCTCACTGACTCATGGCAAGAGAGTTTATAAATCTGAAGGAGGATGAGAATCAAATGTTTTTCTGATGATGTATTAACGTGAGCAATTTTTAACCAGAACGACTTATCCACAAAGCAAGAGTATACTTTATGAAAACCACCATCTCCATCTAACTCTATGTCCCCACTGCAATTCCCATGAAGGAGTTGACAAACAGCATGTAAGGAGTCATTCAAACACAGATACAGAGGGAATTAGGCCAGAATTCTTCAAACAGGGCAGTGGGAAGCAAAAACACAAACAGGAAAACAATCCATTTCATTCCTTGTTGAAAATGACTTTAAAACAATCTTTTCCAAACCTTTCCTGTGTACCCATATTGACATTATGCACAATCTGTATTTTTACACCTCATTCTTAAAAAAAAAAAAAAATCTATGAACTCTTAATACTTAGCCTCACTCTCAACAACATAACTACACAGCATGGATTTGATGTGATTGTTATATGTTTTCTCACAACACGTTTAAAATGTCTATAACTAAAAAATAAATTCACTTGTCTACCACATAGAAGCATCCCTGGTGCCACCAATTACATAAACATCACACTTTGGGAATCATTGTTATGAAATATAGGTGCTGGCTAAGTAGAATCTAGTGACTCTTACAACATTTACTTATAAATAAGTAGCGTTAAGTGACAGAGTCAAGATTCTGATTTTTAGAACCATAGCTCAGATCAGAGGCTCTCAAACATTTTTTTCTGCAGTGATTCACAAGATAGATGACATTCCCATGTGCAACATACTCTTGTGAAAAGACAAGACTGTCTGTGGATTATGTGCAATTTCCTGCCATATAGTTGTAATCTTCCCAGTCAAGAAAGCCAATTGGAATGCAAGAAAATGGCTATCCCTCGGGAGGTGCCTGTGAGTGCATGCAATCTTATTTCTGAAGAAACAAATTATTCATGAATTTTGATTTTTAAGCCATTATTTACTCGTTTCTACCTTACAACTAATCAAATGCACACCATTGTCATGGCACCACAGTTAAAACCTGCCAGAGTAAAGCATAGGATATTGGATTGAGTATTTTGGAGTGATACTTTTCTCTGAGAGGAGACTAAATTGAGTATGAACTGGTTTTATTATTAGGAAGGCTTCAGGGTTTTCAAAATTTGTTTTTAATACACTCTAGATAGTGCTGCTTTTACCTCTTCTCTGAAAAGTAGCATGTAGGAAGAGAAATGTATGGTCAGCTGAGGGTTTTACTTGGCTGGAAGTTTTACTGTAAACAGACCTGGTTTCTACCCAAGGGTTTATAATCTGAGATACAAAAGAATTTTCTGTTTGGAAAATTTTTAGCATATGTAGCCAAGGCCCTTGGTGACCATGTGATACATGAAATTAGCATTATCTGCACCTAGATAATAAGAAGCATCAAGAAAAATATTAACATTTACCCAAAGGCTTATAGATTTGCTTATTAGACAATTACAGTACCATATAGTTGAATAAACAGATCCATGAATATTTGTAAGAGGCAAATATACAATTATTTTTAGAACCCTATAAGGTTTTTGCCAGTACTTTTCCAGTGTTTGAGGTCAGAGTGCTCAAATAAAGACACATCTGAGAATTTAAAACACATTTTAAAGTACTCTCTAAATTGGACTAAAAAGGAAGGACAGTCTGAATTAGGAATAAGTCCGAGAGGATAATTGAAGAAGTATAGTTCCAAAATACCTATTACAAATAAAACAGTCAAACTAAATCCTAACAAGCTGATTACAGTAGACATCTTCCTGGATTTGCTTTAATAAATAAACACTCAGATGAAATCAGCACAGTCATGTTATCATCTTGCCCATGAAAGTGCTATCAATGGGTTCAAATACATAACAAAATCAATCCAAATCAAATCCCAGAATAACAAATTAACTGCTTAGGACTAATTTCCAAGAATATATAAAATGAATATGTACTAGAAAAAGGTTGAAGATGCAGCTAGTACATTGGACAGGAAAAAATTACAAGCAGCATTTTAAAACTTTTGAGTCAATATAAACTTAATATTGATTGAATTTAAAACTATATAATAGTCTAAGGTAGTATAGGTTCCTATCATATTAATATGTAAGAAACAATTTAAAAATGTTTAAAATGAAATCAACGTACTATACCCCAAAGTTGGTGATCCATCAGTAATGTTTAGTGAGTAGCGCAGAGAAAGTTAAGCATTTTAAAAACAAATTCTGTTGTTTAAGAACAACAATAAATAAAACAGGGGATTAGTTTCTACTACCAGTCATTCTATAATAAAACAAATCTATTTAAAAGATATACATTTTCTGGATATATCCATTTCGCAGTGTGCAAATATTTTAAAGCATTGTTTTGTTGCTGTTGTTTTGTTTTGTATTTTGAGATGGAGTCTCACTCTGTTATTTTGTTGCCTAGGTTGGAGTGCAGGGGCACGATCTCTGCTCACTGCAACCTCTGCCTCCCGGGTTCAAGCGATTCTCCTGCCTCAGTCTCCCAAGCAGCTGGGACTACAGGCATGTGCCACCACGCCCAGCTAATCTTTATATTTTTAGTAGAGACAGGGTTTCACCAGTTTGGCCAGGCTGGTCTCGAACTCCTGACCTAATGTGAAATGCCCGCCTTGGCCTCCCAAAGTGCCAGGATTACAGGCGTGAGCCACCGTGCCCAGCCTAAAGCATATATTTTCAATATGAACGATTAATAAATAATTATTTCTGAAACCTTAGAAAATTTAAATTATATAATATCTGAAACTCTGAGAACATGAAAGATTTTAAGAGATTAGAGTAATAGTTTCAGTAAGAAATCTGCTCCATATTTGCTGTTATATGACTTCTACAAAGAAAATAGATCTAACAGGAGTTAAAGATGTTAAGCCAGAAGAAACACAAGGACCCGAAAGAGAGACACAAAACACTGGCAGATCCAGGAGCATGGAAAAGGAGATGAAAAACCATCACTGGGTAAAAGAAGGATGAAATACGTCAACAAGGAGTGGCAAACACTGAATCCAGTACCTTGTTCTGGGCTAAGCACTGGGCTATGTGACTAATACGAAGCACAAGCATTTTACAAACTATAAGATGCTGTGATCTAATTTATAATAAGAAACCTAAGAAATAAACCTTCCTTTCTGCAGGAAACTGATTTGGACCAACCTAGAGGGTTTTCACAGTAATAATTACTATAAGAAATGTACATTTGTAAATTTAATAAAGTGGTGGCAGTTTGACACATGTATGTGTTCATATATACACACATAAGTATAACATATATTTTTCTTTTCCCTTAAACTATTTTTTCTACTTCCTCTTTTCTCTTCAGGGAGCCAACAGCACAGCATACCAATGACTCTAGACTCAAGGTCAGTATTCCTTTCTGACAATTCCCAAACTTCTGAGCTTTCATTTTTGTGAAACAGGATATGCTATCCCTGGTTTATCTCAGAGCTCACAGTAACTTCCAAGAGCTACAAGAAACCTAGATAACAAAGGTCCTGAACTCTGATAAGCAGATTCTCAACGGCAAATGAAAATAATTATTCATACCCTGAGCAACTATGAAATCACCTGAAAATCTTATCAAAAGAAATGGTTTTAACGCATTCTCAGCATCTCTTACATGCTATGGTGAGAGGGCACTAGGAAACAGGCCTTAGTCAGGAAAGAGCAAAAAGATACGACATCTTTTGTTTTTTCAGGTCTGTTAGAAATAGTTTCATGAGGGTCAGATTTCCAGTGAATACATGATTAAATGTAAACTTTCAACCTGTACATATATTGGTAATTCAAATGGAACAAGAACTCCTGGTGTATTACAAATACATTTGGAAAACGCACACGACTCTGGAACCTGAACTAACCCCAAAGCAAAATCAGTGTGTCTTAAATAACAAGTATAAACAGATACGTTGAAGACATCAATTCACCAACTCTGGTACCGACGCCAAAAAAAAAAAAACCCTAAATTTTCTTTCTGGTCTTATTTCTGAGATCCTTTAAAGGACACTTCCACAATGATTTGCTCAGTTTTCTCGTCACTAAAATCAAGACACTACCACCTCCTGTACAGCTTTGAATGAAAGCATGTGTGAAGTGCTTATGCTCAAGCCCTGTCCTCTCCAAATCACATATGGCAAGATACAGGGATGTTTACACATCGTGCTGCCTAAAAATCTTCCTTTCCCTTCCTCAGCCTGCTTCCCCTTAAAACCTTGTCAGAAATATTACTCAGCTGAGTAAACTAAATAAATATCCTCTCCCAAAAGCTCCTGTTAGCACATTACCATGTTCATCAGAAAGAGGTAACAGGTTAACATATTGGCATATTATCATGCAGTAATCAACCCACATCGATGGTGGGACACAAGTGACAAATAGCAAAGGGTATTCAAAGGAGGCAACCAAGGTCATTTTCACATCCTTCATAACTGTATTATTCATCTGCCCTGCCTGTAACACAGCACTGGGATGAGGAAGGAAAAAGAGGAAGGACTGGTAAATGGCAATCCCAAGAGCAGGGCTGAGGAAATTCCAGCGTGGCACAGCAGATCCAATGGACATGTGCTAGATACAAAGGTTCATTGGTCCCATTTTCATGAGGTTAACCTATCACTGGCTCTAAGACTTCTAACTCCCATTCTAATTTAGGGAATGTTCATTATTTCCTATTTGGAAGGATTCCCCACTTACTAAATTAGAACCAGTCCTATTCCAAGCTTATATAGTATAGTGGTTGAGTACTTGGGCTCTAAAATCTTCGAGATTTAGGTTTGAAACTTTATGGCGTTTCCTCATAGTGATACCTTAGACAGGTGACTTAAATTTCTTCAAACCTCAGATTCCTCACCTGAAAAGTGGGGATGCCTTTTAGGGCTGCTGTGAGAAAACAATGAGCTACTGCAGGTAAATAGCTCAGCACGGCGCTAAGATTGCTAAGATTAGCTATCTCTATTATTGCTTTCATTGCTATTTTACAGCATTGTGTATTTTCCATGTGAACAAATAATAAATAATTGACTCTGGACCCAGAATTCAGCTGAGACCTACTCACTTCATTGACCTTGCTTATATAAGAAGTAGGCCAAACTCCTTGATTTAGTCCTAAGGTGAAATCAAATGTGAATTGGATCAGAGAGGCAAAAGGTAATGAGTTTTCTGGGGCATCCATCCCAAGGCATCCATGTCCCAGTGAAAGGAAGTTCCACTTCCAAATAATCAACTTACATTATCAAGAATCAAGGGATTCATGACAAGAATAACTCAAATGAATCTGGAATACATCTATTTTTATTCCTGTAACAGATTAATATTGATTCTAGTCTTTCCTTAAACTCATTAAAAAATTGTGTGCAGTTCCTGAGCATACACTGGCTAACTAGGCAGCCAAAATAAGGAATTTGGTGCATGCAAAAAGAGTAAGGGAAACAATTAAGGATAATAGGTAATTCTTGATGTGGAGTATATTCATTAAGAAAATCAAGAGTTCACAGAGATCTATGTAAAACACTTGGAGTTCTTTTGCAGAAAAACAGTATTTTAAATATAAATGTAAAATATCATCCAAAACAGCTTGCAGTTTTCAAAGATAATCACTTGATCCTTACTGGGCATTTCTTAAGGGGTCTAAAAATGAGTACCGCAATAAGTCGGATATATTCTTTTTAAACATGATCATCATATTGTACACTTGATACTTATGCTGAGAGCTCAGATCTTCCTTTCCTAGTATAATTTTCATCTAAGCATTCCTTAGATACTTAGATCATTCTTAATGGAGATTGTGTATTATACCCTCTGTGGACACACAGAAATCTAGCTAATTGGACTGACTAGATTACAGTTGTTAATGAATTCCATTTCCTTCATCTACAATACATGCTTAAGATATATTTGTCACCTATTACATAAATTTTTAAGATTGAAATCATTCATTAAAGCAGTGTTTATAAGCAAAAGTTTTTCATCATTCTTTTCAATAAATAAAATTCCTACACAGTCATCCTTCAGTATCCATGGGGGATTGGTTCCAAGATCCAAGGATACCAAAATCCACAGATACTCAAGTCCTTTGTATAAAATGATGTAGTATTTTCATAAAACCTACACACATCCTTTCATATACTTTAACTCATCTCTAGATTACTTATAATACCTAATGCAATATAAATTCTATGTAAATAGCTGTTATATTGTATTGTTTAGAAGAAAAAACTATACATGTTTAGTCCAGGCCCAACCATTCCTTTTTTCTTTCCTGAATATTTTTGATCCTCAGTTGGTTGAATCCATAGATGTGGAACCCATGGCTAGAGAGGGCCGGCTGCGCTTTCAGGCTACATTTCTGTTCTTGTTGATATAAAAGCTGGGTGTCTTGAAAAAGTTTGAAATGAGCCTGTAGCCTTAATAGTTATCATTCAAATGCTACAGAAATCATAACTGAACACAAGCTTTGCAATAAAGCATTCTCTTTCAGCCCCAGCATGCCCTTCAGAATGGCACAGCCTTTTACAAAAAACAGGTGAGGTGATGGAATATCTACTCATCAAATCCTTATCTGAACATTTCAAAACAATTTTTATTTTAAAAGCATCTTGTTTCATATTAAATGTTGTATCCCAGAAATACCTTAATAAAGTATTTCCTTTCTTGGCCAAAATAAGGTATCTAGCCAATGATAATTTCGTACTGTCTCTTTAAGTGCTAGGAAGAGTACCTAATTCTAATGGTTACTATCCCCATATATTATACCGGTCAAAAATTTTTAAACTCTAATGAGTCAGCTCGCTGAAAATAAACTCCACACTTCCATTCAAAAGTATGAAACTAAACGCTGAGTGGGAAACAGTTTATCCTCACTCCCAGTGTAAACCAGCCCAGAGAGGAAGTAGAAAAGTACTCCAGCTATTTGCTATAGACACAAATATGCACTGAACGCTATTGCGCATGATCCACTCATGATGAATGTTCCTACCCCTAACATGAAAATGTTGGAAAAGGGAGGGGAAGAGAGAAGGACAGAAGGATGTTGTGTGCATACCCAAGATCAGCCATTTCCTCCCAGCACATACAAAAAACAACAACAACAAAACACCTCCTTTCATTCTTAAGAGATTTCTTGCCTCTTTGAGAGCAAATCCTGAATGAGAGTGGACTCTGGGAAGGAGGGCTTTTCTCCTGTCCCCTCCATACCCTGGTTAAATCTCCTCCCTGCTTAAAAGCGTTGCTGTTACTGTTTAAGGGGCATAGCCCAGACACAGAAATCTGAAATTTCAAAAATGCGATAAAGCCCTAGCCCAGCAGCCCTGGGAGGCGAGCAGCTGCCGGGTGACCGCTGATGAAGTGGCTTCTTAAGGAGGTGGGCAGATTGATTCCAGCTGCTGAGCGCAGGGCAGGGCAGCCACTCGGAATGCACAGTCCGGCTGAGACAAGACTCAGCAGCGGCTTCCCAGGCAAGGGCAAGGCCAAATATTAGCTCTGTTTGCAATCCTGAGAAAAGTAAGGAAAATGCCACTGTTCCATCCAACAGGGACTTTCAAGGCAAGATGGGCCCCAAGGTGCCATGTGGACAGTGTCACTTCGTAAGTGGAATGTCACTCAGGAAATCTGAAAGCTGTCTTCTGAGATGGCTGTTCAGAAGGTCCCACAATTCCTAAGAGGAGTCCTTTCTGTCTGATTCCTGTTTTTCTCCCCGCTCTGGCTCCCAGCTCCTCGTCTTCTTCTAATAACTCTGAACCCCCGCACAGCCTCCCTGGCTCCCCATCCCATATAATCAATACACAAGAGGGACTCCAGAGGCAGACACGGAAGAGGTGCAGTGGACCACTGGGAGACACTAAGCACCCTGGAACTGACCTGGATGGGGACATTGGAGAGGACATGCTCTTCAGAAGAGCTTGCCTCAAAAATGAGAGAGCTAAACGGAGAGAGGGGGACTAGTTTAGGAGTCCCCTGAGGGCCCCAAACTCAGACAGCAAGTGATCTAAGAAGAGGGAAGAAGTAAGAGAGGTAGGCGGGCATGAAGGCACGCCTAATGGAATATTCAATATCCTGAGAAATGCACTTTCGGCCCTGCACTTCCAGGGACTAAAAGCCAGTAATGGGCTTTGGAGTCTGCACTTCCTCTCCCTAATGTCCAGAGGCGCTTTAATGCTGCAGCCAATCGATCAGCCTTCTCCGGTGAAGGCGACGAGTGGAGTGCAAAAGCTTCCTACTTGTGGCCAAAATCCACCCAGCCTGCTCTGCACACCCCAAAGGAGCGACATACAACTTTGAACTGGCAGGATCTGTCTCTTAAAGTGCCGGAGAGGAGGAAAGGAAGGAGCCCGGAGGCGTCCTGAGAAACAGCCTACCCTCACCCCTCTGCCCTCTTCATCCCAACTTTTCCAGGAAGGGATTCAGGGGAAAACAAAAAGGGAGGGCGCAGTATCCACTTTGGGACAGGGCTGACGAGCAGCCCCAAATCTGCTTCAGGTGCAAGGCCACTGAGCGGACTCCAAACCCAGAACAGCTTAAGGTGTTGCACTTCTGGAAGATACAATCAGAGCAAAGGAACGTCCAGAAGGTGGGGTTTCTTTGCAATGTCTTGCTGACATCACAGCTGCCTTGAAAGTGACCCTGTGAACAAACCTTTCCCCGCCTCGCCCCCATGCTCCAGGCTGGATTCCTGCCCTAGAGACGAGCCCCTGTCCCGCTTCTCCCCGTCCCCGCGCCCGCCAGCAGAGCTCAGGTTCTGGGCAAGTTCAGTCCCTAAGTTGAGCCCAACCCCGTCCAGCCTCCAGTCGCCCCTCCCCGGGAGGCTCGGACAGCCCCACTGAGCATGTCCAGTGGCCTGAGTCCGGGGGGTCGCCGCTAGGAAGCTCTCTAGGCCCCTGGATGGGCAGGGTTGGGTCCCTGTGTGGACGCTCCCAGCGGGGCGCACGGAGGACAGCCGCGCGACTGCAGCCGAGTGTGGAGGGCACAAGTTAGCCCGCGCGAGTAAACTTTCCGCGGTCCTCCTCCCCACCCCCACGCCACAGGGGCGCGTCTCCCCGTGGAGCTAGCCTTTCCCAGCCCGGCGGAGACAAGCACAGCACGTGATGGGCAGAAATAAAAATAAACACTTCCCATTCCCGGGCCGCGGGGCCACCCCCACTCTGCGCGCCGCAGCGAGCAGGGGG
>NW_012103987.1:2011636-2088888 GCF_000951045.1 Mandrillus leucophaeus
GTGTGTGTGTGTGTGTGTGTGTGTGTGTGTGTGTGTGTGTGTGTTACTGTGAAGTCCCATGGTTCTGACCCTAGTAAGAATGACAGGGCAATACCAGTTCCAAGGTTTTTCAGCGTAAAGCCTTACTGGACATAGTGAACTAAAATTGTTGGTGGGAAAGTGAACTAAAATTGTTGGCTGGGAAAGTTGGATGAACATGTGGTAATGAGCCAAATGATTATGGAAAAGAGAAAGGCCATGTGTTAATTGTAATCGTTTTGTGTCTGGCTTTTTTTTTTTTTTTTCATCTATTACCCTTCAGTCTTGTATACAGAGCATCCAAATTATATCACAATCTCTTTCTCAATGGCTCAGAAGTGGTGGCCACCAGTGCTAAGCTGGGTCACCCTACCAGTTCCAGTTTGGGGGAGAAATTGCATCTTTAATTATCTGTGTTTAGGTCTTATCTGTGCATCCACCATCTACCCTATGCTAAAGGGATTATTCTGCACAGTAGAATAATCGCGTATTCACGAATTCTTACAATTTCCTTTTTTATATCTATATATCACAGACAGCATTTACGTAACATAAGTCACTATTTGAGAGTCTGATTTGGTAGTCAGTGAGAGGTATTTCTTCCGATAATAGTCAACACATTGGTAATTTTTTTAAGGGAAAAAAATAGTTGCAACTAAGATACCAGAAGATTGTTTCCTAAATAGTAATTTTTCTTAAAAAAGAAAATTCAATGTGTAATTACTGGCTAGTTACAAAAAAAATTATTCTACCTTTTCTGAAACAAGTGTATATTTTATTCTGGAGATTTGTTTATTATTTACTGTTCTACTTATCTGATTTTTGTACATTAAAAATGTTTTATACCACATCTGAATTTCTTAATTGCACCAGATGCTAAAGTCTGGCTATGTCTACTGATGTTTGAGACAGGGTTCTTAGTGTTGTTGACAGTTGCTATTCTGTTGCTTCTGTCTATGAACTTAATCTGCTATTATCATTTTACACAGACTAAAATAATTGACATTTAAAAATAATACATTAGAGAAAACCTTTGATCACATTCAAAAATCTAGGCATAGCTTTAACTTTATTTACAGGAGAAAAAAATAGTTTTAAAATGACTCTTAAAAGGTTTTCTTGTAAGTCTTACACTATCTTAAATGAAGATATTCAAATATTTCTTCTGCTTATTAAAAAATAAACCTTTAAACTTAGATTTCACACGTGCACCTCAAAACCTAAATTCATACCCATCTTCCAAAATAAAACTTATTTTTGAATAGGTCAGTTTTAATTTAAATAATGTTGATTGCTAGTGACATTAAATCTTGTCCATTGGCTTAAGAAGTATTTAATTTAGACCACAAGGAAAGCTTGAGAAAAGACATGCTGGTAGAAGAATAAACACTGAATTATTAAAAATCATGTCATAGTATATTAGAGCTGAAAGAACTTTGAAGATGATCTAACCCAACAACCTCATGTTATAAAGGAGGAAAATGAGATCTTGAGAGGGAAAGTCCAAGATCACTTCAAGGGCAGAAGTTTGAGTCCAGGACGCCTAATACCCACGAAGCATGCTTTCCCTCCCACGCTGCTTCTAGCATGGATCCAGAAAATTTAGAAACTCTATGATTCTGATGATCCAGTGTTGAAAGATGTGACCTTACTCTCTGTTTCTTATTTCTAAATCTGTAGTAGTAATATGTGAAAGCAGAGTATTAATGAAACCTTAGGGGTTTTTTTTTCTTTTTTTTTTTCTTAAAGGAGAAGGTCGCCATCTAGTGCCCTTGGAGAAATTTGCTAAATAAAAATCTTAATCACAATTAAATTGAGGTTATGTCCTTAAATACCTGTCTAGATGTTTTCATTTCATATTTGTGAGAAATAAAGTAAACAAGAATTTTGTGTCAAACTAAAATTTTTTTTTTTGCATTTGATATATTTTAGCCTGTTTGATGACAATTATGATTCTCAACATTTATTAATATGTGCCAGCACAGGGGTAAGCCCTTTATGTAACTGATTTTAATCCCCACACTTACTCTGTAAGATAGGCACTATTACTCATTTCTATTTTATAGATGGAGAAACTGATGCTTGGCCAGATTAGATAATTTGCCCATGGTCACATTGTCCAGATTTGACCCAGGCTATCTTAATACCCTATGCAGCACGGCTTCTACTCAAAATGCATTAAAATATTCACTTCTCTGTGAGCCCAGTGACAAGCAAAACTAAAATATCTTCCTTGCTGGGGACACAGTAAGTGTAAAATCACACATAAACCCAGATACATTCCTAAGATTCTGGTGTCTAACAATCAATTTCCTTACCAAAGTTGTTTCCCTAGTGATATTTTGGGATATATAATACATTTTATATATAATTTCAATTTTTAAGCATCTGTGCTTTCAAAAACTATGATTGTGCTTTGCCTCCCTTTCTCTCTTCTGTCTAATAAGGAACACTTTCTAGAAAGGCTGAAAGCATGTAAGATGTAAGCAGCTCTTCCAGGATTCCTGTACTTTAATCCAGGACAGCGTCACAAGGGCCAATGGGAGGACAGGTCTATAAAAAACTCAAAAACAATAATTAAACTGACTAAAGGTCAATCTACTTTTTATTGTCTCTATTTACTAGAAGTTACAAATATCAGTAATAAAATACTCCTCCTCCTCCCAAAAATATTCTCTTGGTCTAAGTACAAAGGATTGCTGTGTTTACTGTTGAGCAGGTGGATCGCTCTCATCACCCTACCCTTGGAATAACACTGACCTTGGTGCACATTGTACACACTCAGACCAAAGAAAATTGTCATGTGCGGATGGTTAGACTGAGGTTCACACGGATGGCAGCAGAGAAGCCCATAAAAGAGATTTAGGGAAATGAAAATAGAGACAGGGATCTGAGCTCGTGAAACAGGTAAGGATTCACAAAATTCAAACCATATCTTTATTCCTAAATACTTGCTGTGGTTGTAAAAAAAAATGGCAATACTTGTGAAAGACTGGAAACAATACATTTTGCACCAACAGATGCAATTGGTGAACTAAAGAGTACGGAACTTAGAACCAAAAGATTGATATTCACATCTCAGTTCTGTCACTTCTTGAGCTGTGTGCCCTTAGGCAAGTTCCTTAACTTCTGTGAGATTCACTTTCATCATTTGTAGAAGGAGAAGTTACCTATGGTCCTTTTAACCTTGCTACCTTCAATGATTCTATGGAACTCCACTTTCCCTGTGACTCCCACTATGAAATTATCGATCTGTTCTTATAGACAACATCCATCCAATAACTTCAACTATGTTTAAAACTTTGAGAGAAGAAAGAATTAAGATGGAGTCTGGTTGGTCTTACAAAAATTACAGTGTACTTTTGGATTAATAGAAGATCATTTTCCTTTAATTCAACATCATACTAGATGTGGCTTTAACATTGTCACCTGAACCAGCCATGTTGTTTTGATCATAAAGTGTGGTTACACCTTGAGTAAGATAAAATCTTGAAGTCCTGAAACACACCCACATTGACATTAACCAACACACAGAAGATGAAAATGGCAAATGAATTGTTGCCTTAATTAAACAAACTTCAAAAATAGTTAGTTTCTGTTTACTGGATTTCCATAAAGAATCATAAGAGTTATTTATTTTTTTGAGACAAAGTCTTGCTCTGTCATCCAGGCTGGAGTGCAGTGGTGTGATCTCAGCTCACTGCAACCTCCGCCTCTTGGGTTCAAGTGATTCTCCTGCCCCAGCCTTCCAAGTATCTGGGATTACAGGCGTTTGCCACCATGCTCAGCTAATTTTTGTATTTTTAGTAGAGACAGGGATTCACCATGTTGACCAGGCTGATCTCAAACTCCTGTCCTCAAGTTATCCACCTGCCTCAGCCTCCCGAAGTGCAGGGATTGCAGGCATGAGCCACTGCGCCCAGCCCATATGATTATTTAAATAAATAAATAAATGAATAAGTTTTTAAGAAGAAAATGTATATAAATGCTTTTCACAATGTAGTCCTATTGATGTAAATGAAATTCTTTCTCATGCGGGCATACAACAGGAAGACCATTGCATTTTATTATTTTCTGTGATATCTGTCTACAGGTTTGAAAAAAAAAAAAGTTCTTTTTAGAGATCATGAAAAATAAAACTGACCTAAAAATCGTGATATTTAATATATTATAGAAGTAAAAATTCTGCAGTAAATTTGAAACCATGGACCTAAAATATGAAGACAGGGATGCCATGTAACTTGAGGAGGCCAATAATTTCACCTCCCTGAGCCTCAATTATCCTAACTATAAAGTACAGATATGGAAACTAAATTCTCCTGCACCTAGACCTTTAAGACTCAAATGAATAGGAAAGCCAAATATCATTTATTATTTAAATTTAACCCTATATAAATAAATATAAGTAACATGGTAATGTAAGCCCTTCTTTGATTTTTTGGTGGAAGGATAGCTCACCGGGGAAAGAGTAGGGGATGGGGACAGGATTAGTGGTGGTGGTGGTGGAAATGTTTATACTGCATTTATTTCCCCCAAGATTTTCCACCCCGGTAGTGTCTTCTCCCAGTTACTCAATCAATATACAATCAAATACTAATAAAAGTGCTGCTGTGAAGAGAATCTGTAACTATAATTAACATCTCAAATCATTTGACTTTAAGAGAGAAAACTTACCTGTGTGGGCCTGACCTAATCAGGCAAGCCCTTAAAAGAGATTAGGCTCCTCTTGAGAAATGGATTTGAAATGTGATTGGGATCGGACTCAAGAGAGATCTCCTGTTACTGGCTTTGAGAATGGAGCAGGCTGCATGGCAAGGAATACAGGTGGACTCTAGGAATGCAGAGCAACTCCTAGCTGACATCCAGTAAGGAAGTGGGGACCTCAGTCCTACAACAGCAAGGAACTGAATTCTGTCACAACCGCATGAGCTGGGAAGAGGACCTCTAGCTCCAGGTGAGAAGGAAGCATGACTGACATTTTGATTTCAGCCTGTAAGTCCCTGAGCAAAGATCCTAGTCATGCTGTCCCCACACTTCTCACTACCAAAACTGTGAGATAAGTTGGTGTAAAGTCTTTAAATTTGTGGCAAAAATTGTCAGGCAACAAGATAAAACTCATAAATGGCTCGACTGCCATTTCTAAAATATCCTTTTAAAACACTAGAAATGTATTGCCATTTTCAGAAGGCTGCCTTCCCAAAAGGGTCATTTTCAGTGAAACTATAGTGCATTTCAAATGGATACTTGAGCAACATTAAACATTGCTATAAATTATGAACTGCTTAAAGCATACTGATGACAATATGAACAGCCTTTCATAAAAGATGTTTATGTTTAAAGCAGAACACTAATGTGACTGAAGTGTAAATCTTCCAGACATAGGTTCTAGAAAGGATTGGAACCATTCATTAGTTTACTACACAGCAGAAATGTTACTATAATTTGCCCTATGTAGAGGACCAGCCTTGTGACTTTCAACAAATTATGTAGTCAGCTGACCCTTAGTTTTCTTATCTGTAAAATATCAATAACTCTCTCGTGTAGTATTATTTATTTTTTATAAAGTATTTACCTATGAGTATATACTTAAATAATTTTGGACTCTTATTAATTAACTGAATGTGCTTCCATAGTTTTCCGTGGAAAGTAAGTGCTCCTACTACATCATGTTACCTTCCAGATCAAATCCTAATGTCATCTATTTAAGGAGACTTGGAAAATTTTTTTTTAAATACAAATCTTTTTTGAGTTTAGTTTTTGATTTGAATTTTTGTTTGATTGTAGAAATGATAGAAATTGGAGTTCTCTGCTTAGAACATTTTTTGTTTGTTTGTTCTTGAGACAGAATCTCAGAGTCTCACTCTGTCACCCAGGCTGTAGTACAATGACACGATCTCGGCTCACTGCAACTTCTGCCTCCTGGGTTCAAGCAATTCTCATGCCTCAGCCTCCCAAGTAGCTGGGATTACAGGCCTGTGCCACCCCGTCTGACTGATTTTTGTATTTTTTGTGAAGATGGGGTTTCACCATTTTGGCTGGGCTGGTCTTGAACTCCTGGCCTCAAGTGATCTGCCTGCCTCAACCCCCAAAAGTATAGCGATTACAGGCGTGAGCCACCACACCCAGCTAGAACATTTTTTAAATAAATAATTTTAATAGAAAATACATGCAGGTGATATAGAATTCAGGAAGTACAAGAGGATGTACAATGAAACGTAAGGCTCTCTCCCATACCTGCTCTCCAGTTCCCTTTTCTGGAGGCGATCATTCACTAGTAACATTTATTTGTGTATCCCTCATAAGATATTTATTCATAAATACATTTGTATAAAAACATGCATTTTTACACAAATAAGATTTAATACCTGGTTTCTATGCTAGTATATTCCCTAACTTAGAGCTATTATTTCCTGCTTTTCAGGACCATTATTCCAGTGCAATATGTCACACTGTTTCACTTTGTGATAAAATGTCAGTAACAAGGCAGGGACAGGGCTGAATTTAGACAGTCTGCGACCTTCCTTCACTTAGCCATTATTTATAAATTTTCTTTCCCTTTCAAAAAAATTAGGTACTTCTTGTTTTATTAAATATATTTAATAACAATTTTGGAATGGTCTAGTATTTTAAGAACAAAAGCCAAACCTTATAAGACATATATGTCTTTTAAGAATATAATAAAACAACCTCTGGCCTTAGTCTTCCCCACCTGCTTTGTGTTAATGGAAACATTCATCTGAGTTATCTCAAGTTATTTCCAATTAGCAGTTTCCATGTAAACAAACAAACAAAAAAAGCTAGGCATAAGGAATATTCTATTTTGATAGTCCCTCAAGCCTTTATAACTGTCATGATTGTCTTGGTCTCTAATCAAAATTGCATAGTTAGTTCAATAGTTCATTTACTATTTTAGATTCAGTGAGGACAGATTTATTTGGAAATGATTTTATCAGAATGTCTAGGCAGTTATTATAAAAATAAATTATAATTTGTTTTTATAAAAAAATAGTTTCACAGAACTTGCCATATTCCAGGAGATATTAGAATTTTCATATTTACAAGTAACAATTCCAAGTGCTATATTGATTATATTTTCAAATCTGTGTTATATATGGCTCCATTTTAGCAGCCTTAATAAAAGTGAGAAGGCCAGAGTAACACTCAAAACATTCCCATAATAATTTTAAAGAACTCTATGAGTTACAATGAGAAATCTTTGCATTGAAAAATGCTTTGGCTCAGCACTCCCCTCCCCTTTCCACGGCATCCTTTGCAGCCACCCCTAGTCTGCAGAGAGGCGGCAGAAAGACAACAGATATTGAACTAGGAAGACACAGTACCGCCACCCTTCATTCAAGATTTCATCTAATAAAGGGAGATCACTTTACAACACTCAGGCAAGCAGACATTACTCAGACTGTGGCTAAAATCATCAGCAAGAAACTCTGCCAGGAATACCTCGGGGCAACATAAGGTGGTGCTGGGGTGCGCGTGTGTGTGTGTGTGTGTGTACACCTCACCCGTGTGTTTTTGTGTGTGTGTGTGTGTATGTGTGTCTATTTCAGTCACAGTAACGTTCTTCCAAATCATTCTTCTAGCTTGGGTAGGTCAGTAAAAAACAAACTATTCCTTTAAAAGTCTCAAGTCAGAACATTTGGATATTTTAATGTTAAGAGCAGAAATGGAGTGATGTGAAGACCACATGGGAGATGCCACAAGTGGCCGAGGGTTAGACTCTAGTGCATCGTCATCAATCAGGACTGACAACATCTGCCCCTCCACAGTCAGACAAACTTATCTACCTTTTGTGCAAATATCAAATTAGCATCCTAGGAAAGACACAGACGAAGAGCCACTTACACCAGAAATCTTTTTATTAAAGATATCATGAATCTGGCATTATTCTTCAGAAAGGCAAATTAAAAATAAATGTTTGTATTACCTGAGCAGATATATTTAATTTCATTCTTTCAATAAGTTTTTTTGCTTACTTTTCTACAGGTCCCAGGCCCTCTGCTAGACATTAAGGATACAGAGATGAGCAAGATAGAGTATCTGCCCTCAAGAAACTCAGGAGAATGCAGAAGGAGATGCTCTAGGGTTAGGGGACACAGATATGCATATGACTAATGGCAGAGCAATAGTGAAAAAATTAGAACCCTTTTTCTCAAAGTGCTGTCATACTACAAAGGGGAGGGAGCAATCAGTAAGATGTGAGTGTGTCTGCCTATGAGAGAGAGAGAGAGAGACAGAGAGAGAGAGACAGAGAGAGAAAGGTAGGGTAGCCTTAGTCAATTCTCCACAATTTAATTTGCCAAAAGCAATTCACAGAAAGCCAAAATCACCATATAACCAATTTGACACATGCCCACTTTGTTGAAGCCAAAGAAATAATTTTCCAAACAAATGTAAAAACTAGCTAAATTTCTATAATTTAAAACTAACCAAAAACTGTCACTAAGAAAGAGCCTTTCTGAATATATGTATAATCTCTCTGAATGGCTTCTTCTATAAACATGTCCTCTGAAAAGCTCAGGTACCTGCTTGTGTAACTGGTCAGGGGATAGGAAGGTGGTGTGATAGGTAGGGCAAGACAAGGCCACGTGCTTGCTGGAAAGTACATGGTGAGGGCCTTTTGGAATGCCTCTCCGAGGACTTGAAGTTTTATACTAAGAGGCGCTGATTTAATATAATGCCATAACCAGGGACATTTTTACAATAAATAACATATGGAAGCTTCCAAAAAGATATTTGAAAACAACTAAATATTATCCGTGGCACCAGTAAAGCAGGACTATAGTCTCCTCACTGGGTTTAATGTTCATTTAAAATTAGCTTCTTTTTTTACTTCTCCTGTAAAGACTGCTTTTCTTTGTAAGTGTGAAAATTTATTCGCCAGGAAAATCAGGTTAAAATAATTAAGTTGCTTAAAGAAATAGAGTACTCTGACAGACCTAACCTTGCAAATTCAAATATGTATACTTGTTAATTTAAAAATCATATATTTGAGTTATTATTTTATTAGAGTAACAAAATTCATATTCTAATTTTATACAAATTAAATCATTTTTCCAAGGAAAGAAAAAATTAGTAAACAGTTAATACATTGTGTAATAGAGAATGCCTGAGTGTGTATCATGTGAATTAGCAGTTTTTAAATTGCTACTATCAATGAAATACTATATTACAGAAAAATTGGAGAGAGAGTATAGGTGTAAAAAATTACAAAACATTTCATAAATAAGAATAATTTTCAATAGTAAAAATTATTTTCTATACTTAGAAAAGTAAGAATAATGTGATTAACCAAAATACTCTGGATAACTATATCTCCCCAGATATATTTATCCCTAAATTCAGTATAATTTCAACAATACTTTAAAAATAGAGGTGGATGAGTTGATTTGAAAATTTATATGAAACAAATATTATAATAGAGTAAGAAAAATAGTTGAAAACAACAAAAATTGTGTTACTGCCCTACCATCAAATATACTATGAAGCTACAGTAATTAAAGCAATGTGGTGAATAATTTTTAAAACTGGGTCAATAATGAAAACACAAAGTTTAGAAACAAAACAATGTTTTTATTTTCCATTTTGTTATTTTGGTAAAAAATATAAAATTTGCCATTTTTACCATTTTGTAAGTGTATAGTTCAGGGGTTTTTAGAACATTCACATTGTTCTGCAACCATCACCAACATCCATCTCTGGAAAATTTTTATCTTCTCAAGCTGAAACTGTGAACCTCATTAAACAATGACTCTCCATTCCCTCTTTACCCCAGCCACCAGCAACTACCATTCCACTTTCTGTCTCTATAAATGTGACTGTTCTAGGTACCTCATATTTATTAGACAGGGTTCCCTAGAGGGACAGAACTAATTGGAGATATATATATATATAATTAGAGTAACAAAATTTATATTCTAATTTTGTACAAATTAAATCATTTTTCCAAGGAAAGAAAAAATTAGTAAGATTATTAGTATTATATATATACAAAAAATACATATATGTGAGTTTATTTTATATATATTAATTAACTTACACTATCAGAAGGTCCCACAATAGGCTGTCTGTAAGCTTGAGGAGCAAGAAGAGCCAGTCTAAGTCTCAAAACTGAAGAACTTGGAGTCTAATGTTTGAGGGCAGGAAGCATCCAGTACAGGAGAAAGATGTAGGCTGGGAAGCTAGGCCATTCTTGCCTTTTCACATTTTTCTGCCTGCTTTATATTCACTAGCGGCTGATTAGATTGTGCCCACCCAGATTAAAGATGGGTCTGCCTTCCTCAGCCCACTGACTCAAATGTTAATCTCCCTTGGCAACACCCTCACAAAGCCACCCATGATTAATACTTTGCCATCCTTCAATCCATTCAAGGTGACACTCAGTATTAACCATCACATCATGTAAGTGGAATCATACATTATTTGTCTTTTTGTGACTGGCTTATTTCACTTAGCCTAACGTTCTCAAGTTTTACCCATGTTGTAACATGTACCAGAATGTCTTTCCATTTTGAAGTCGAATAATATTCCATTGTCTGTATAGACTACATTCTGTTCATCCATTCATCTGCCAGTGGATACTTCAATTGCTTCTACCTATTGGCTGATGTGCATTATGCAACTATGAACAATGGTGTACAAGAATCTGTTCTGGTCTCTGCTTTCATTTCTTTTCAGCACATATACAGAACTGGAATTGCTGGATTATATAGTAATTCTATGTTTAATCACTAACAATGCTTTATAAATATATGAAACAGTTAGTATTCATAAGATGTAAAATGCTCCTACAAATCAACAAGATACCTAATCCAATACAAAATAAAAAATACAAATTTCCAATACAAAATGATTAAAACAAAGACATTCATCCTGAACAAAATTTATTTTTGTCTGTCAAATTAGCAAAACTTAAGAGATTGATAATATTCCTTATTGTCAAAGTTGTGATAAAGGGCCCTTCCAAATATTGATGAGAGGGTAAGTTGTTGCTAAAGCCCTTGGTAGCAAGCAATTTAGCAGTAGCCATCCAAATTGCAACATGTATTAGCTTTTATTCAACAATCCTACTTCTAAAGTTCAGATTATAGACATAATGATCATGTGTATACACAAAGTATTTTTGCTGTTTGTAAAAGGAAAAAAAAACCCTTAAAATTAAGGGATTAAATAATGGATGATACATTTTAAAATTAAATGTAGCCACAAAAAAAAGAATGAAATAGACCTATAAGAAGAATGCCAACGTATGACAAAGTGGAAAAAAGCAAGGAAAAAAAAATTGTGATTTCATTTACGTGACCATGTTTACATGATATATGTAAAATACATGCATATGTATTGAAATAACCAAACTCAACAGTGTTACCAGAGGGAAGGAGAGTAGGAGTGAGGAGAGGTGGATAACTGTCAAGTTTGGTAAAATATACACTGTTTGAACTTCCTACAATGAGAATGTACTAATGTATACTGTATACAATTTTTACAATGTTATTGAGGAAAATTACATACAATAAACTGCACACATTTAAATTGTTAAATCTTATCAGTTTAGACAGATATATATATATGTATACATATATATACACCCATGAAATTACCACTGCAATCAAGATAACAAATCATGAAAATTTTTTAAGTCATTGAATTCCTATGATCTCTTAAATATATAGATATCACAATAAAATGACTTAGCTTTACTAATAAACAGTATCCAGAAAGAGCAAAAAACATCCTTCCCTTTGGCCTTCCCTTACCCTCAAACTCGATTCTATTTACACTGAGTTTGGAGACCACCAAAAGCTGTCCTCTCACTGATGCCATATGTCATTCTAGGATGTGTTCTAAAAAGCATTAACCTTCATATTTGCTGGATTTCTATAATTCCATGGCCCTCTTCTGGATAACAGTCTCCAAAAGAGTAAAATAAATGGGTAGCCTAGGACCTTACAGTTCAACGGATTATAGAAATAGCCTAAGTTCCTGTGCACACGCACAAACACAAACACAAATCTTTTCTAAAACATGCCGGAGAAATAGCCATGTATACCAATGGCTAGACGGCTTAAGCAATTAGAGCTAGTGCAATTTTGTTTATGTAAATCAGGGTTATATCAGCCTCAGCACTATTCACATTTGGGGCCAGATAATTTTCTCTTGTAGGGGACTGTGCTGTGCCTTGTAGGATGTTTAGTAACATCTTTGGCCTCTAACCACTAGACGCCAGTAGCCAGCCCTCATCCTGGATTGTTACAACCAAAAATATCTCCAGATGTTGTCAAATTACAATCCTCCCCCACCCAGTTGAGACCCATTTGTACAAATTGATGCTGAAAGCTAATCCTCAAAATTAATTCTTATGTGGAATATTTCAAATCAAGTTTATTCATATTTTTACCTTTAACCAGCATTCACTTTCAATAAGTACATGGGAATAGTAGAGAAGTAGTTTATGCCATGTTGCAACACAAAAGATACTGACTGTTGAGTGAGGTATAAATCCAAAGGCAGCATTGAAAACTAACACCAATTTGACTCCTGGTCAGGGATGCCCGTTCTGCACTTCCCTGCCATTTTGGCCTTAACAGAGTATTAACGAACTAACCTGGAGAACTCCAGTCCTTATACTCTCTCTGCCTATTCTGTCTTTGATTTCAAGTTAATTATAAGAGAACAGAGCAACTGAAGAATTAATGAGTCATTTACACTTAACTTTGATATGAAAATTATCATTCAATGACTAGATGTTGGCATTTAGTATTTTCTTGGATTCCATTCAGGAAAATGGAAGAATGTTATCAACTGTAGCATAAACCTGTTTCACATTTCCTTAAGGTATCCTTTAAAGATTCTTTTTAAGGCTGAGGGAGGTGGCTCACGCCTGTAATCCCAGCACTTGGAGAGGCCAAGGTGGGTGTATCACCTGAGGTCAGGAGTTCGAGACCAGCTTGACCAACATGG
Source organism: Mandrillus leucophaeus (assembly GCF_000951045.1). Classification (NCBI taxonomy): domain Eukaryota; kingdom Metazoa; phylum Chordata; class Mammalia; order Primates; family Cercopithecidae; genus Mandrillus; species Mandrillus leucophaeus. The sequence continues at coordinate 2,024,630 of NW_012103987.1, forward strand.
TGAAACATAGTCTCTACTAAAAAGTACAAAAAATTACTGGGCATGGTGGTAGGTGCCTGTAATTCCAGCTACTCAGGAGGCTGAGGCAGGAGAATCGCTTGAACCCAGGAGGCAGAGGTTGCAGTGAGCCAAGATCGTGCCATTGCACTCCAGCCTGGGCGACAGAGCAAGACTCCATCTCAAAAAAATAAATAAATAAGTAAAAAATAAAATAAAAAGATTCTTTTTAAAACAGGATTTCCAGTTCTATTCTTTTCTTACCATGTGACTAATGCAGAGGGTAGAGGTGATATATATACATATATATCATATATATATCATATGTGTATATGTATGTGTGTATATATGTATATATATACACACACACAATATGTGGAATTTAACATCCTTCCTTCAAATAAGCCCTTCTACTTTTAACCAAAATGGATAATCAATGGCATCCATAAAGATTTGATAATGTAATCATTGAAGGAATAAAGAGTAGCTAGCCAATTATTTAGTGTTTGGGTAATGTAGCTGCAGATTTAATGACATAGCTTAATGAGGGGTGCTTGAAAAGTTTGATTGTTTCCTAGTGAGCTGAGTTACATGACTTCCCTGAAAACTAGAGTTTATATTGGATTTATAGTCAGTTCCAGTTAAAGCAAAATACAGAACCAATAATAGATATGTCCATAATGGGAAATATATGTTAGTGAGTTCTTAGTTTTATAGCTATATATGACCTGACTTTTAAAATAAATTAAAATAATCTCTCATACTCAACTATTATGAATAATATTATAATATAAATATAGCATCCATATACTCTTTGAACACTCTGTGGAAGGCACCATGTTAAGTTCCTCATATATATTAAATTAGTATATCCTTAAAGTTCCTCAAATGTTATTCCCTCAGCTATGGTGACATTGGAGACTACAATTTCTCTAAGTCTGAATCTCCTCATGTGTAAAATGGGAATAACAGTAGTACCTTTATCATTTGGATGATTATGAAAGTTAAATACTTTTGGTAGTAGGGATAAGGTTAAGAGCAATGGTTTAGTATAGTATTTAATTGAAATAATAATATTAAGTGTCTTCATGTAATTTCTAAGTATAATTATTGTATTACAACAGCCTTTTCTGTAAAATTATGTGAATATAAGCATATTGTTTCATTACCACACATTATTATTTTGAAACAGTGTCCCTGTGGTAAGTTGTTTAGAAAAATATTAAAATAATTTTTTTCCTTTTTTTTTTTTTTTTTTTTGAGAAGGAGTTTTGCTCTTGTCACCCAGGTTGGAGTACAGTGGCACCATCTCAGCTCACTGGAACCTCTGCCTACCAGGTTCAAACAATTCTCCTGCCTCAGCCTCCCAAGTAGCTGGAACTACAGGTGCACACTGCCACACCTGACTAATTTTTTGTATTTTAGTAGAGACGGGATTTCACTGTGTTGCCCATGCTGGTCACAAACTCCTGAGCTCAGGCAATCTGCCCACCTCAGCCTCCCAAAGTGCTGGGATTACACGTGTGAGCCTCAGTGCCCGGCAATAATTTCTTCTCATATTTATGCCTTTGGGAAATACCGTCTCACACTGACTCTCGGCTTAACCGTGTACCTTGCTTTGGCCAATGGGAAAATAGCAAGTCTGACACAAACTGAGAAAAGAATTTTCCCAAGAGCAGCAAGAGAGGGCAAGCCCCAGATGCTCAAGCAAATGCTCTCTTGCTGCTCTTGGGAAAATTCTGACCACCTCCATGATAATAAGCCCTGTCCAGCCTCTGGATGATAAGTGGGACATGCTGCAGTTACTTCAATTGTCCCTGCCAACAGGCAGCCAACTATTAAACATGTGGATGAGATCACCAGCCCCTAGTTGACTGCAGGAACCAAGACCCATCACAACAGGACTGAGGCCAAATTGCTGACCCTCAGAATAATAAACAAATAAAATTATTGTTGTTTTCTGTGACTCAAATTTGGAGTGGTTTGTTACACAGCAAAAGCTAACTGATACTATTCCCATAGACAACATAAATAAGGGTTTTAAAAAATGATAATTCAGGATGTAGCTAATAGTCTAAATTTACAGTTCCAAATAAAAATTCTGGCTTACTAATACAATATTGTCAATAACATTATATAATAATTCAGCCAATAAAATGAAACCAGTTCTATTTGGCTTTATACTCAGTGGTAAACATTGGACAGCGATATGACATAGAAAGGTAGGATCCTCCTCTTCACAGAATAACAATGCTAGCAAAGCTCTATCTTTTGTACTAACTTCAATATAGTAAATGATGGCATTTTTCAGTGCTGTGTTTAGAGATTCTAAGGCCATCTCTGATTTTGATGGGGGTGGGAAGTACATACATGTCATGCATTTGCAAGCCTTCCATAGATTAGATGTACCCCTGGAACTTTTTTGCTTGTAAAAAAGTATTCACTGTTTACTTTGCATTGTCCATCTCTCTACAGAGTTCACAGGTAAGACATATTTTTCATGTACTGGCAACTTTTTAAACAATTTTAATTCAAGTTGTGAAATCATTATGGAAATACTGCATACTTGTCCTCATTGAAAAAGTAGGCTTTGTTTTTAAGAGTGCAGCCCTGTGGCAATCTAATCCCACTAGCACAGCTAGGCAGGCCACTACAGTGGCCTTGTTCCCTCACCAAGTAGAAGTGTTACTGCCACAAGAATTAACAGCCAGAAAGAAGGCTCATGATGAAGCCTGCTAATGTCTGTTAGTTCACTCAGACCAAATTGCCTGGGGGATGCTTGCACTCTCTACAGGATGGCCAGAGCCAAGGCAAGAAAATGAATGCACCAAAGAGGTGAAGAAGTAAAATGAATCCTGACCTATGTACTTTAAACCACGAGTTTCTTCCCTTTCCCCAGAACTCTTTAATTCCAATGTCTGTTCTAACCAGCCAGTATGTGATTGTTTTCTGTTACTATTATAAGCATCTTAACTAAAGGTACCACATACGAAACTTCTCTTGTGTTCTCTCATAGTTCCAAATAATCCCCTTCAGAATAGCTTTTATGATAACTATTAAGTCTTCATTAGGTACCAAACACTATGGTAGCACTCTACATAAATTAACATAAAATTAAACATTATAATAATTCCAAGGTAGGTAGAATCCCCTTTTCACAGATTTAGGAACTGAATCTTAAAGAGCTAGAGTCATTTGCCTAATGTTCTACTGCAACTAGGTTGTGGAGCCCATTTTGGAGCCCAGATCTTTGTGACTGCAATGGTAATGTGCTTATCTGCTGTGCATCACTGCCGCCCAGCATTCAAATGCAGTTCCATGTGTGCATGATGTGTTCATTAAAGACATGGACTTGGATACAAACTCCCACATTAGCACCTTTAGTATAGTGATCTTAAGGAATTTTCTTAATCTCTGTGGGCCTCAGTTACCTCATTAGCAACATGCTTTCCACACAGAGTCCCAGAGAGATAAGGATGGCTTTCTCAAAATAATATAATTAGAGAAGTGTTTATCAAACTGATTATCTACAAAAGCGTGGTGTAAGTGTAAAGGACAGCACTTTATATGGTGAAGGAGCCTGAGCGTGGTAGTATCGGGCTGTTACCACTCCTAGTGTAAAGGGAAAAGGGAATGAGCATGAGAGATCCTGAGACTAAAGCCATCTTGAGAAGACCTGTAACTTTCAGGAGAAGGTCCCAACCTGACCCAGGCAACATCACAATGAAGGGATCAGGAAGTGATCAGCCCCCATTCCTCTCTCCTGTCTCCCTGTGATCTCCAATCTGTGCCTCCCAATAGCCAAACCCACACAAACTACAGGGAGAGAAGCCCCACTGTGGTAGTTCACATGGGCCCACCTCCTGCAACAGAGAGAAGGAGAAGGGTTGAGATCAGAATTACAGGGGCAAATGGAAGGTATTGGGTCACATACTGGAATAATAATACTGCTCTATGGAGTTTTAATAATGACTAAACAAGCTAATGAATATAAAACACAAGAAATTGCATCTAGTACTCAATAAATATTAGCTATTATTTTAATTAATTTATTCATCTATTTAATAGAAGTTTATTGAGAACTTACTATGTTCTAGGCACTGTGGACATGAGCTCTGTCCAAAGGAAGCTTATAATGTAGTCAGGTTCATATGAGTTAAGCAAAGAGGAGAAATCTCAGAAGGAGCCTTCATCATCTCTACAGCTGTTTTCAAGGTATGTCTGGAAAGGTCAGGAAAACTAGTGTAATAAAGAGGTTTTTTTAAAAAAAAAATTTAAACTGCATTTTTTATAGAGATGGGGTCTCACTTTATTTCCCAGGCTGATCTCAAACTCCTGGCCTCAAGCAATCCTCCCGCCTCAGCCTCCCAAAGTGCTGGGATCACAGGCGTGAGCCCCTGCATCCGGCCAGAGAGGTTTTATTTTTTAAGTGGCCCTTAGAATCTTGTTGGACAATGACACATTCTAATGGGAAAAGTAGCAGGCCCACAAAGGTTTAATCAGTAACAAAACTGCAGCTGTCAGAAGAAGGTGTGGTGTGGAGTACAGCATGGTGTTTGCCAGGACAATTTATCTTCTGGCCCAGCCTTCAAGAACTTTGGACTGCGTCCTGCAGTGATGAAGATGGGAAAGCTGTAAGGAAACAAAAGCTGAAGCCTCATAGGTGCTGGAGTCTTAAGAGTAACTGAAAATAGAGACAGACATTCATCTCCATTTTGCAGAGATAACCTACCATGTTTCAGCTGTGGCAAATGTGGTGCTGGAAAGTCCACAATAAGAGCATAGCAGAGGCACAAGCCACAGAGCCTTGTTCCCCCACCAAGTGGAAGGAGCAAAGGATGACAGTGAGGGACTCCATGGTACTCACCAATGTAGGACTAATAAAGAAATACAGTGCCAAAGCTACATGGTGACAGACCAGATGTGTTTGTTGGTTCCTACTGATCTTCAGAGGAACTCCCAGAAATACATAGGACATATAGGCTACTGCAAGAGTCTGGGGATGGTCTGATGAGCATGCAAGAGAATTATATAGAGAGAGTTTAGAGGAGAGAGTAAACAATCCACTTTGATTGCCAGAGGTCTGAGAAAACCAGCCTTGGGAAAGTGGTGTTTATGCCATAAGCAACTGAAAATTTTCAAGGGGGAAATGATGAAGGGGAGAAGTGAGCTTGATGAATATACAGTGCCAAAGTGAAGCAAGAAGGAACCAAAGCAAGGGAAATTACTCCGGGTTTACTTTAACAGCTTGCTAATAGAAAATAAATGCACATGATGTCGGTTTTAGGTGTCAAACACTCATGAATAACACGGCTATCAGAGCTACCATTTATTTAGCACTAGGCTCAATGAGGCATAGGATGTATATATAGCTTTTTCAGCAGCCCTGTGGAATTGATATTTTTATTTCTGTTTTACACATAAAGATACTACTAATCAAGAGAGATGTGGCCCAAGCTCCACACATGTGGTTGTTTTGAAGCTAAATCATGCTCTTAATCACTGTAGGTCCAAAAATTCTGCTAACAAATAATTAGAGAGAAATTTAAAAAACTTTTAGTGAGGTCATTGCTTCAAAAGAGACCATGCACTCTGAATAAAAACATTTTTTCAATGTGACAGTAGTTATAAAATTTGCCCTTATAATTCTCTTCACCACTGGAGGCTGTTAAGAATAACCCAGGAAAGAAAATGAAAACCCAAACACCATTCTCATTAGCATGAGAAAGCAAATACATATGTTTGAGAGAGACTAGGTTGAATTACGACCTCAAATTAGTAGGTTTGTGTTGACATGAGCATTGACAGCAGCATGCTGATGTCGCTATGAGTGCTTACGTGTGTTTCTCCTTCCCAGAGGAGAGAGAGTCTTCTCTAGGCCCGGAACATAGTAGGTGCGCAGTCATTTTTCATAAGGGAATAAGTGAAGACATTAATAAGTGAATGATCTTTCTTCAAGTTTAGAAGTAAATCACCAAAAGGAATGCTAGCAGCCTTTTTCCCAGAATAAACACTCAAAATCCTTATTGATTAGATTTAAATCATAGTGGGTCATCGGAAATACCACTGGGAAACATACTTGTCTGTGATGTTCCTGTGCCCCCACACCATCTCCCACCCCTTCCGTGTCCCCTCAGTGCTATCACACTGACCTCTAGGTCCTTGGATTTGGGGCAGATGGTTTTTCTTAACCACACATTTTTTTCCTCACCTGCTGACAGGCTCACTCAGTGCTGAACAACACAATCAGAACTATTTGATACTGACTGTGTGCTCAGAAACAGTTCAAATCAAAGCTGTTTTATCCACTAGGCACTGTAGTGCCACAGAGGCTATGAATTTTTCAAGAGCTAAACATGCATGAGAAAATGTGTTGGCTTTACCTGTTAAATTAATGTATAAATGTACAAATATAAAATGTAGCATTCTATTAGTTTTACTTCTTATTAAATTTAGTGGTTTTATGTTGTTCAACTTATGGGCCTATTTTTAGATGTAAAAAGAAAAAGAGAGAAATAATACCAACTAATAAATATAGAGGGAATGATAACAGAAGATCACCTTTTTGGATTCCCTAATATAATAAACAACTCAGGCAAGGATCATCCATGAATGCTACAATCATCAGATAAAAGATTATTAGGATAACCTCGGTATATTTTTTCATATTTTTTCCAATGTACTGACCCCTGCTATCCACCACTGCCCATTACTTAATAATTGCAAAAGGGAAAAATGTACCTTTATAATGGAGAGAGCTGGGGTTACCATGCTTGGCAAGTAGTCAAGCCATTGGTCTCTGATACAACCTGCAATGAGCCTTGTCTACTGTGATACAATATGAAATTCACATCACTGTGATGTAGTATTCCAGAAATGTTGAAACTGAACTTAGTCAAGGATCTGGACCTAACTACCGGTTGATAAGATATATAAAGGAGATGGAGGCCATCACCATGAAGAAATAAACAAACCCAGAATGGAAGCATCCTAAAAGACTTGAGCAAGTTAATGTCATGAAGAGAAAAATGGTTTTATATTAAAAGATAAAAATGGTCATGCTCAACACAATACTAAAATTTCATTCATCCCGGTTGAAGAAATCAGCTGCAAAAGACATCTGAAAATGGACCGGATATGAGATACATTGAAAGAATTTTCATTAATTTTCTTAAGTGCAATAAAGGGACTATGATTATGTAGGAGGTGCCTGCTGATGATTTATGGATTATGCATTATTATACTTGGCAAGTTTCAAATATTTCAGCCCAAAAAGAAAAATATATTCATATTTGTTGGTATGGATAAATATAAAAACAAATATGGAAAAATATAAACAACCCTTCACCTCCAGGTGAAGGGCATAAAGGTGTAAATTAAACTATTTTATCAGTATATGTGTTAAAAAAATTCGTAATAAAAAGTTGGAGAAAACTTTCTTTGCTTATACGAAGCCTCACCAAAACATTAATATTTATAAAAATGTTATTGCCTTGGAAAGAATGTATAAATTTGACTATTACTTGAAACAGATTTCAATGTAAGCATAGTGATTTCTGAGATACCACAAGCAATGTAAGTTCAATAAGTTATTAATACTAATTTTAAAAGCACAGTCATAAAAATCTTTTCAATATTTTACAGCATAAAAGGATATTTAATGGAGAACATGTGAGATTGAACCTATAAATTAAAAGGTTCTTTTGTCCTGTGATTTTCTTAAAATGCATCTGGTTCAAATTGGACTTGATTATGCAGCACTACTTCCAACCAATTGAAGCCTGTCACACTCCTGTCCTTTGGATTTCCAAGATATCAATGTCACATCTATTACTAGTACTTATAATATCTATATGCTAGGCACTGTGAGAAGTTCTTTACAAGTGTCATCTCACCTAAACCTCATAAAATCTCTGTGAGTTCAGTACAACTATTGTGCCATTTTTCAGGGAAGAAAAACTGTGGCTTCAAGTGTAATCAAGTTGCTCAACATCACACTGATAGTCCATAGTAGAGCTGGAATGAAGGTCTGCATCTACCTGACCCTAAGGCAACTATGCATTGCCACTGGAGGGCAGAGAGAGTCAAAGGCACCTGGTGTGTTCACCAGCATACGGAAACTACTAATAGTTGGAATTTTCAAGTAAGAAGGACAGTCTGTGGTCAGTGAGAAAGATGGACATTTTGGAGCTGGTATCTTTTCATCATGCCACTTGATTCATACCTTGGGACACACTGACACTTCACAACAGAGAGCTGGCCCAGATCAAAAATAGCATAGAGGAAAATGCAATCTAAATTTAAAGCTCTTCAAAAGCATCCCATTTTGTGAGTGTTGAAGGAGGAGTTGTTCCCAAAAGAAATGACCAACATTCTACAAACATAGACACATGGCACTAATCTTGTCATTTCCCTGTTCATGTTACTTAGTGAATTATTATAGCCTGTAGAAAAACAAAAATTTAAGTAGAATTGCCAGAAAGTTTGGAATCAATAGAGACAAGTTGTGGCCAAGAGGCTGCCAGAGTTTGTTTCTGATGCCATCGCCATTGGCACTGGCATTGGCATCCCCTGGACCCTGGATGCTTGACTGCTGGGTTCCTCTGTAGCGGGTCACTCAGCCATATGCCACTGGACTCTCAATTCTGCTGCAATCACTGCAAGATCATCACTGTCTCTTGGGCCTTTGCCTTGATTAGTCAAGAATACCAAGTCTCAGTGGGAACATTAAATCACGATCCCAATTTCTATCTGCTAGGGAACAGGGAGAAGGTTCATCTGTTTAAATGTGGTATGTGGGTGTATTAGTCAGGGTTCTTTAAAGAAACAGAACCAATAGGAGATGTGTGTGTGTGTGTAGAGATTTATTACGAGGAATTGGCTCATGCTTTTCCTTGTAATATTTCACCTTTCAATATTATGAAAGGTGAGAAGTCCCAAGCTTGGCAGTCCCCAAGCTAGGGATCCAGGAGAGTCGGTGGTACAGTTGTGTCTGAGTCTGAAGGCCTGAGAACCAGGAGAGCTAATGCTATAAGTTCCAGTTCCAGGGAAGAAGACTAATCTCTCAACTCAAGCAGTCAGTCAGGAGGCTTTCCCTCTTACTCAGCCCTTTTTGTTCTATTCAGGTCTACACTTGATTAGATCAAGTCCACCCACATTAAGGATGGCAAATTGCTTCATTCATTCCACTAATTCAAATGCTATTCTCAGCTAAAAACATCCTCACAGACACACCGAGAATAATGTTTGACCAAATGTCTGGGCACTCCATGGCACAATCAAGTTGACATAACCCTCATAATAGGCCTAGGGTTATTTATTTTTGATTACTTGTCAAAATTTTCTGTTCATCCACATAGACTTTATGCATCCTTGCTTTTTTTTTTTATTATTTTGCCAGAAAAGTTCTTTAATTGTGCACACTCAGTAGTGTGTGTGTGATTCTTTTGTTTGCTAGAGGGGGTAAGGGGTGGAGGCGTCAGTTCCAGCTTCTCCACCCATCAAGTGTCCCAATCTGGCTACTATATCTCCAACCTTTATGGCTATAACTGGGACAAGCATCTGAGTGGAACTCCAGGACTTCCCACCTGCTCACCACTCTTCCTTTGATTTCTCTGTTTTTACTGTGATCTAAAGAGTTCTCTGTATTTTGAGTTCAGAAAGGTATTGTTGAAACTTTAGCAACTGTTACCTTTTATCTAGCATATTCTTTGTATTAAAACTTTGGTACCTCATAATTGGATTTTGTTGCTAAAAATCTTCACCTTATATTTTAAAAACTTTATTTATATTTAAGGCAAATATTAGTGATACTTTATTTATATAAAATAACATATTTACTTTTAAAATAAACTTATTTTTAAAAACAGAAACTAATCGTCAAAACAGGTGATATTCTGACAAATATCAGAAGACTAACAGATAAGGGGGAAACACCTATCTAACACACTGGCTGAAACACAGCAAGCCCACAGTAAGTATCTGATGAATGAGAAAAGAAGAAAAACTACTACTCGCTTATCAAAAGTTTTTCTTTCTTCATCAATTGTATATGCCTTAAGACCAGTGCTATCTAACAGAAGAATTTTCTGTAATGTTAGAAAAGTTATTCTGTGCTGTCCAAGATGGTAAGTACCAACCCAGCCACATGTGACAGTTGAGCATTGGAAATGTGCCTACCGTTACTAGGCAACTAAATTCTTAATACTATTTAATTAGTTTAAATTTAAATGTATATAGCCACATGTCACTAGTGGCTACCATACTGGACAGTGTAGTTCTAGAAGATCACATTTCCACCTACACATTAAATCACCTAAAGAGTTTCAAAATATGTCAAAGCCCAGATGCCATTCTAGACCTACTAAATTAGGACCTCAAGCTGCTGTAGCCCAGGCATTGGGCTTTTTTGTTGTTGTTGCTTTTGTTTGTTTACCTTTTAATTATGGGAAGTTTACTTTTTCTTTAAGTTGTCTTTTATATTTTAAAAAAATAAACAAATAAGAAAAATATTGTCTACTAGGTGCGGAATCCAGTCTTATCTCCTTGGTAAAATCCATGGAAAATCTGATTTCTTACTCAAGAACTATGCCCTTGTGGTAAATCAATTGACTAGATTAAACATATTTCCAAATGAACTTCTTATGATTTCAGTTTTTTCACTTGATCAATTTGAATACTGATGGTTTTGCTTCTTGTAGGGTCATTTAACTCTCACATATCCTCTGTGAGATAGGCAGAGCAGAACAAAATATTCTATGGAGGAAGATTCATGTGGCAGGTGAGGGGCAAAATTAAAAGTCAGGCCTTCTGGTGGCTAGTGCAGTGTTATTTTTATTCCACAGTGAGGCAAACAGCTATTAGAGCAAAATAAATTAATACAGTGTTAAGGCTGGAAGTTCTTTCCTTTCTTCTGTTTACATTTACCATTCTAAATATGGAGACTGGAAAACACATTTCCAAATCTATTTAAGGGTAATGTTTTATAAATAGAACACTGGTGTCTAATGTTATATGTTTAGTTACACTTGATTTTACTCAGTCAAAAGTAGGAAATCCTGGATCTATCAAAAATAAACAGGTATACATTGAAAATGTATATCAAAAGCTATATACATGGCCGTTCCCTTTGATCCAGTAATCCTGGGTCTTGAAATCTGTCATAAGATGTAACCAGAGATCAATTAGTAAAATAGTACATATAATTAATGATTTCATTACAGAGTTATCTAAAGACTTAGAAGCATAGTTATGTTCAACAATAGGGGAAGAATTAAATACATGATAATGTATCCTTACAATGAAATATTATGCTGTAATTCAAAAAATCTCACGTTTTAATACCAACTAATGACACTAGAAATTGTTTGTATTAATGTTAAATGTTAAAAAGATACAAAATTTTATATAGTACAATAACACACATGCGTGTAGAATTTAAAAGGACCAAAAGTAAAGTTTTAGAGCAACAGAATTTCTTCATCCATTCTTAGTAGGTATAAGTTAAAATAACAACTTTAAAAATAGCTTGGTATTTTGAGAAAAACATGAGCATACTCTTTGATCCAATAATTCCACTACTAGGTATGCCCTGCAGATTTTTGCTTTTTAAACTGAGTTTTGATGAATGAATAGGTTTTGAAAATCAATTCAGTATGTAGCAAGTAGCATTATTTTTTAATAAACCAGTGTGCATAAAAACATACTAAGGGATAATATTTTCTCATGAATTACTTGTTTCAGTTATCCACACACATATGTGTTTCAGCGTTGTGACATAAAATGTATTACTTTGGCCATGATTAACAGAGTTTTTAAGCCTTTGGAACTCTTGTACATATGCCCTAAGACAGTAATCTTACCAGCATACAAGTATGGAATGTTCATAATGACTCAAAACAAACTTCAAGTTCCACTAATAGTGGAAGAGTTTATACAATATTTAGTATATTTGTCCCCCAACTCGCTAAACGCCAATAAAGACAGTAATTGTAACAACAACAGTGACAAATGTGCCCATACATTTTCAAACACCCCTCTGGGGAAAAGGGGATGTTACCATCCTCTATTGACAATTTCAGGCTAATACTTTGTAAGCACTCAACTATTACTTGTTGAATAAATTATTAACTAATACATAGATAAATAAAATAGTTTGTGCCTGTGCTGATAAGAACTACTGGTTTCTAATGATTAACAGGATTGAATTAGACTAAAGCGTGATTGGACCCTGAGTTTTACAATGAAACTTATGGCATTATTTAATTTCTGGAAGAGTTCTTTATTCAACCACCTTTTCAGTTGTTATTCAAAAAATATTTATCTAGCGTTCACCATGGATTAGCTCTTCCAAAGGATAGTCAAGGTTCTTGGCCTCAAGAAGTTTACATTCTACAGAAAACCTATTAACTGAGGAGCACATGTATGGTAGGATTTTCCTCTTCTGCATATAGTAAATAGTGCTCTTCACATACTATTCTATACCCAGCCTCACTTCATCCTTTCCAGTTGCTCATGTAGAAGAAGAAATCAGAGAACCTGTCTTTTCCAAGGTCTACAAGTAGGAAATCAATGCAAGCTAAGCAGTTTAAAGCATCTCATTTTTCTGGTCCAACATGGCGGCACCCAGCAGCGATGTGAATTGTGAGGTGTTTCGTAAGTTCCAGGAATTATTCAAGGTGATGAGGAACATTGATAACAGAACAGTACATGAGTTAAACACTATGATTCCCACAGCTTCCTTTGCAGGGAAAAAATTGATGTCAGCCAAACCTATAAACAATTTTATGAGTTTTTGATAGCAGCTCATGCCAGTAGGGAAAGAGCCATAAAACAATTGTATAGTCCAGACCTCAGCAGTAGTAAAAAACTTCCAAGAGGAGAAAGATAAAAATGTGGATGATTTAACATTACTAAAGCAACTTAGAAAAGAGCAGAAAAAGTTGAAATGGATGCAGTGAGAACCGAATGTTGAAGAGCGGTAAATCAAAAGATCTGGAAGATGTTTAACAAATACTGCCAAATTCACTTCAAGCCTCCAAATGTGTCTGGAATTGGTGGGTTCTAGGTCTCACTGACTTCAAGAATGAAGCTGCGGACCCTTGCGGCGACTGTTACAGTTCTTAAAGATGGTGTGTCTGGAGTTTGTTCCTTCAGATGTGTCTGGAGCTTCTTCCTTCTGGTGGGCTCGTGGTCTCGCTGTCAGGAGTGAAACTGCAGACCTTCGTGGTGAGTGTTACAGCTCTTAAAGGCAGCGCGTCTGGAATTGTTCGTTCTTCCCAGTGGATTCGTGGTCTGGTTGGCTTCAGGAGTAAAGCTGCAGACCGTCGCAGTCTCGTTCTCTTCAAGAGTAAAGCTGCAGACCTTCCCGGTGAGTGCTACAGCTCATAAAGGCAGCATGGACCCAAAGAGTGAGCAGCAGCAAGATTTATTGCAAAGAGCAAAAGAACCAAGCTTCCACAGTGCGGAAGGGGACCCTAGCGGGTTGCCACTGCTGACTCCCCCCAGCCTGCTTTTATTCCCTTATCTGACCCCACCCACATTGTGCTGATTGGCCCATTTTACAGAGTGCTGATTGGTCTATTTTACAGAGAGCTGATTGGTCTGTTTTGACAGAGTGCTAATTAGTGCGTTTACAATTCTTGAGCTAGACACAGAGTGCTGCTAGACAGAAAAGTTCTCCAAGTCCACACTAGGTTAGCTAGACACAGAGTTAGCTAGATACAGAGTACCCATTGGTGTATTTACAAACCCTGAGCTAGACACAGAGTGCTAATTGGTACGTTTACAATCCTTGAGCTAGACACAGAGTGCTGCTAGACAGAAAAGTTCTCCAAGTCCCCACTACGTTAGCTAGACACAGAGTTAGCTAGATACAGAGTACCAATTGTTGTATTTACAAACCCTGAGCTAGACACAGAGTACTGATTGGTGTATTTACAAACCTTGAACTAGACAGAGTGCTGATTGGTGTATTTACGATTCTCTAGCTAGACATAAAAGTTCTCCAAGTCCCCACCAGATTAGCTAGATACAGAGTGCCGATTGGTGCACATACAATCCTCCCGCTAGATATAAAAGTTTCCCAAGCCCCATCTGGCTCAGGAGCCCAGCTGGCTTCACCTAGTGGATCCTGCACCCTGGGTGCAGGCGGAGCTGCCCTCCAGTCCCGAGCTACGCCTGCACTCCTCAGCCCTTGGGCTGTGATGGGACCGGGAGCCACGGAGCAGGGAGCAGTGCCCATCAGGGAGGCTGGGGCCGCCCTGGAGCCCACCGCAGGGCAGGAGCTTAGACATAGCAGGCTGCAGGTCCCAAGCCCCACCCGGCAGGGAGGCAGCTAAGGCTCAGCAAGAATTGGAGCACAGCGCCAGCGAGCCAGCACTGCTGGGGGACCCGATGCAACCTCTGCAGCTGCTGGCCCGGGTGCTAAGCCCCTCGCTGCGCTGGGCCAGCGGCGACAGCTGGCCGCTCCGTGTGCGGGGCCAGGGGAGCCGGTGCCTGCACCCGCGTCCACTGGAACTCGCACTGGCCCACTAGCGCCGCATGCAGCCCCAGTTCCAGCCTGCGCCTCTCCCTCCACACCTCCCCGCAGCAGAGGGAGGCAGCTCCAGCCTCAGCCAACCCAGAGAGGGGCTCCCATGGTGCCTTGACGGGCTGAAGGGCTCCTCAAGGGCCGCCAGAGTGGACGCCGAGGCCGAGGAGGCGCTGAGAGTGAGGACTGCTAGCACATTGTCACCTCTCACAAAGAATGAAGAAAGAGATACTTTTTTAAAAGGACCGGATCATCTCATAAGAGCTAAGTATGACATATAATCAATAAGACAAGCTTCCTGGGATGATTTCTGAGCCAACAGTGTGAGACCTGTTGTTAATTTCAGCCCTACTTAGTCAAGACCTCAAGTATAAATAATTTTGATAATTATGGAGAAATCAACTGCTAGTTTATACTGATCCTGTTAAAAATTGTTTGAAACTATTAAAATAATTTTCTGACTCAGTGTACATTTTAAAAAATCTCATCTCAAATAATCAGAAAATTGTATTTCCCAAATTCCTTTCATACTTATAAACACTAAAGCAGCATAGATTCAGAAATAGCACAACTGTAATTTTGGATGGGCAAATTGCTGTATATGTACTAAAGAAATGAAATAACAAAATCAATGAAGATCATTCATAGCTCTCGACTGTGATGTGGTGATGATCTAAATAGCCTAACTCTAGGTTATAATGAAGGATAAATGTCAATAAGGCAAATACAACACATGAACTGCATTTTAAAACTCCAGCCCTTGGCAAAGGAATCTCTTCACCCTCCCTCCCATACCCTCTCCCATATGTATAAGAACATAGTCACACAATTAAATTTTGGGTGTTATTCTCGATAAGGTGTACTTCAAGTAATTACAAAGCAACAGAAAAAAAATAGTTTATCTTACTGAACATTAAATCACAAACTGTTGCAGAATTATGAACAATTTATTTCAATAGTAAGGCAAGAATACATATTTGGAACTTCATAGAAGTCCATACTACCCCAGATTCACTCAACATTCAACAAATTTTCTTTTTACTGAGCTTCTCCCTGTTTTGGGCTCCTAACACTCAGACCTCATGAGTAAGGATGCAGAATCCTGAGCAGAAAATTTTCTTTTTTCTTTTTTTTTTCAGACCAAGTCTCGCTCTGTCACCAGGCTGGCGTGCAGTAGCACGATCTCAGCTCACTGCCAGCTCCGCCTCCCAGGTTCACGCCATTCTCCTGCCTCAGCCTCGCGAGTAGCTGGGACTACAGGTGCCCGCCACCACACCCAGCTAATTTTGTGTGTGTGTGTGTGTGTGTGTGTGTGTGTATTTTTTAGTAGAGTTAGGGTTTGACCGTGTTAGCCAGCATGGTCTTGATCTCCTGCCCTTGTGATCCACCTGCCTCGGCCTCCCAAAATGCCGGGATTATAGGCGTGAGCCACTGCACCCGGCCCTGAGCAGGAAATTTTCAAATCTTGTACCTGGGGCTACACTAGCTCAATGTCCCTGGCTCAAAGTTCTGAAACTAGAAGTGATTAAGCATGAAATAGGTCTGTACTGGATACTGGATACTGGAGTATCTTACTTTTCTTATTTAAATAACTGTTTATCCACATGAGGTAAAAGTCCCTATTTCACAAACAGTTGATAAAGAAAATCTAACTCAAACTGGTTTAAGCAGAAGAGGGAATCTTCTGAAAAGTCCACAAACAAATAAATTTGACTTCTGACTTGACAGGGTTCAGGGTCTGAAAAGACGTCTTCGGTTCCCTGTGTCTGATATGTCAACTCTGTTAGTTTCCTTCTTAGATGCTACATGGTGAGCAAGATAACTGCCCTCAATGCAGTTTCTTATATTTTCCCCTACACAATGAAAGTTCTGGACCTGACTCTCATTGGCCTATATTGGACCACAGACCAGAGGAATGCCCTTTCTGATTGGCCAGTCTGAATCACATGTTCTCCAGGGTTCTCATGACTCTGGATTCGATAGAGTCAACTTTAGTTAGGCTGAAAATGGCAGAAAGGGTGGTTCTCCCAGAAGTTCGGATTAGCATTAACTAAAAGAAAGTAAAATACATACTAGGTAGCAAAAAAAAAAAAGCACATATTCACTACAGATGACAAGCTTAGGTCTCCCAGGCAGTAAGAATTTCCATTTGTAAATGAGGTACTGCAGAGAAAGAGGTGTGGATTTGAAGTCAAAATTTCTTAATTCTAATATTAGCTAGCTCAACTGGTTTTAGCTACATGACAGGGGTCTTGTAAGAATTAAATAAGTATTTAGTGAAAGTGTTTCATTAACATTTGAATATTAATTTATAGTTAAATACTGTCATCACAAGAAGCTAAGAATATGTCCTTTGGAAAGGTATTTTTCAAATACCTGAGTTGACTGACAGAACCTCACTTTTGTTTAAGAAACCCAATCCCCTCAATAGTGTCATGTGCTTCATTAAGCTACAGTGGCAATGGCATCTTGTGGTGTTGCCATCTACTAGATCCTTGGAGTCTTCTGGTCCAGCCAATAGACATGATTCAAGAAAGTAGGAAAAAAACACACTCTTAAGTGCTTTGCCTGAGAAGTAACACATGTCAATTTTGCTCATATTTCATTGGTCAGAACTGGACATACACGATCAAGATGAAAGTGATGGGAAATGTAGCCCCTGTCTGGACAACTACTTCTAAAAGATAAGTTTATTCCATGGAAGGTGGAACACACAACCAGCCATGTCTATTGCTAAAGCCATGTTAACTGAAATGGCCGTCAACACTGACACAAACTCTTGTCAAGGGAAAGAAAAGAAGGTGGAAATTCTTTAAGTCAAAACCATCAATTTCCTAGAGCTTCTATAGCAAATTGTTACAAACTTAGTGGCTTAAAAACGACAGAAATTAATACCTTCTCAGTTTTGGAGGCCAGAAGTCTAAAATCAATGTGCTGGCAGGGCTGTTCTCCTTCTGAAGGCTCCAAGGGAGACTCCTACCTTGCCTCTTCCAGGTTTTGATGGTTTCAAGTATTGCTTGGCTTATAACTATACAATTTCAGTCTCTGCCTCCATCTTCAGATGGTCTTCTCTTTGTGACTTCTTTTGTTCTTCTCTATGTCTACGTCTTCTCTTCTAAAGACACTTTTCATTGGATACTTTGCATTTAACATTCATTAAGGCCTACCCTAGTCTAGGATGATCTAATTTGAAGATCCTTACCTTAATTACATCCTCAAATACAATTTTTCTAAGTTAAGTTAGATTGATAAATTCTGGGTGAACACACTTTTTCCACCCAGGAAAAAAAATGGGAGGGGAAAAGGGGGCACAATTCAAGCCACTACTTGTTTTTTGAGAGCCCTAGAATAGTTTAGGTTTAAGTGTATATTCTCCATCTTGGCCAAATAGGATGAGTTCACACAGTTTTATGTGTCACTGAGATGCTAAAAAAACTAATTCTTTACATGGAAAGGTAAAACTATTTTGTACAAAAACAATAGACATAATTGCTAGAAAACTACCTGCATTTTGTACAAGAGCAATAGACATCATTGCTAGAGAACTATCTGCATATGGGAATTGATAACAATTATCAGTGCTACTTGTTCTGGTTTTTATTAATTTATTATACATCTTCATGTATGAGAGGCAGTGATAAAATATGCAAATAATTGAGATAGACCTGGATTCAGATATTAGCTCAGATACTTTGTAGATAAGTGATCTTGGGAAAGTTACTTAAGCTTTGTATATGAGAAGCTTTTGTATATGAGAAACCTTTACTTTCTCATATACAACAGGGATGGTTGAATTGTATCACACAAGATGTGGCACGTCATCAATCGTAACAAATGTACCACTGTGGTGCAAGATGTTGATAGTGGGAGAGGTTGAACATATGTGGAAATGGGGGTATTTGGAAACTCTTCATACTTTCTGATGAACTTTGCATAAACTTAAAAGTGCTCTAAAAGCCAAAGTTTACTAATTTTAAAAAATCACAGTGAATTGCAGTGCATGATATACACAAAGTTTATACACACAAAAATATGCAATATTTAATCAGACCCTACTCACTGTCTATATAAATCATATCTTTCCTTTAAGTTCCATCTTAACAGTTACCCTCTAGAAATCCCTTTTATTCTGCCTTCCTATGTAGATCTTTCCTGTACCTGAAATCCCGTGTGTAACCCATAGGAAAAACAAATAATGTGTCCTCCAAAGATCTATTATTGTTTCAGGTTTTCACATAAAATGTCTTCAAAACTGTAAGTTTTTCTTTGAAGAATGGGATTATATTTTTCAGATGTTCTTGGTCTTTTTTAGCAGCTTGATGGTTTGCTTAATAAATGAGACCTAACTAACCCCTAAAGTAAAAAAAAAAAAAAAAAAAAAATTACAATGTATCCAAACTATTTAAACTCATGTGAAAAGAATCTTCCCCTTGAAAATAATGTCAGAATTAATCTTTAGATTTCTCACCATGTAAAGTGTAACTACTACAGCATCTGTGTGTGTGTTGATAGTATTTTATGCTTACATAAATATTTGTATACACAATTTAAATCTAAGGTTCCCCTTCCTAACCCACATCTTATTTTCTGTGCCAAATGATCAGTGTGTGGGATTACATTTTCTAGGAGTAGCACACAGCTGTTAGGTGCCACAAATATATTAAGCTACAAAAGTCTATTTGAAGGCAACATTTCTGAAAAAGGCTCACCACCTCATCTGCGATAAGTCATAGAGCCTTTCATTCATTATAATTAGGTTCAACAGCCAAATAAAATTACTACATTTAAGCCTGACAATTGAAGGTCATGTTCAAAGCTGGAGAGAGGACACAGTGGAACATATGAGAAGGAGTTTCTATAAAAACTTCCCCTTACTCTGTGGTGTTTTAACACACGTAGTCCATGGTTTGCTGCTGGTTATTTGTTTTAGTCCTACAGATGAAGAAAATAAAAATTCATTCCAGGTTGGGAGAATCTTACATTAGGAAAAACAATTAGCATTTTAAAATTATAAATAATTGTAACCATTAGAGTTTATCGAATACCCACAAGTAGGGTAGTTTTAAAATATTCGTAGGCAATAGGCAGGAGGCAGGCTTCTCTTTGAGACTTCAAATCTTCATTACATTAAATATATTAACCAGGCACACTGACTCATGCCTGTAATCCCAACACTTTGGGAGGCTAAGGTAGGAGGATTGCTTGAGGGCAGGAGTTCAAGACCAGCCTGGTCAACATAGTGAGACTCCATTTCTATTAAACAAATAAAATGACATTGAAACATACAACTGTGGCCAGGCACGGTGGCTCACACCCGTAATCCCAGCACTTTGGGAGGCCTAGGCAGGCGGATCATGAGGTCAGGAGACTGAGACCATCCTGGCTAACACGGTGAAACCCTGTCTCTACTAAAAATACAAAAATTAGCCTGGTGTGGTGGTGGGTGCCTGTAGTACCAGCTACTCGGGAGGATGAGGCAGGAGAATGGCATGAACCCAGGACGCAGAGCTTGCAGTGAGCGGAGATTGCGCCACTGCACTCCAGCCTGGGCGACAGAGCAAGACTTTGTCCCACAAAAAAAAAACAAAAAACCTCTCAATAAATCAAAATTTTGAATTTTAAAAGGGGTTTTATAATTTTTATTAACACATTTATTCTAGATAAGCCCATGGAAATCTTGTAGGCTGTGAGCACTCAGCTTATATCACTAAATGAATAAATGCCTTGTTTACATCAGGTGATTTGCCAACATTGTCTCCTTTTAACACACTTTAAGGCAGAATTTTTTTTCCCTTTTCCAAATGAGGAAACTGAGCTGGAAGAGTCTAATGAGCATTCCTAGGATCATGAGAGCAGTAAGGAGCAGAGTCAAGGTTCAAATCCAACTTAATCTGCCCTCTGTGCCCAGACTCTTTCCTGCCATCCTCTGCCCATCCAAATAATGTGGGTCTTGACATACCTCCTTGACTTTTATTGGATGCAAAACAATTTAATCAATATTTATTGTCTATAACTCAAGAGTAAATTAATTATCTGCCTTGGGACCACCCTGATTCATATGTAGGTATCTAATTTTTGACACAAGTGTCACATTTTTTCCTAACTACAACTGCAAACAACATGAGGGCACCTCCACCCTTATTGTCCCCTCCCCAGCATCTGGCCTGTATGGCATATATATGGGAAGCTTGGTAACATTGTTGAGGAACACACAACTTTCACTAACAATCAATGTCAAGTCCCTATGTGAAAGCCAAGTGAAGTCCCAGTTTTCTGTAAATATAATTCTACTGAGTTAAAACCAAAATTGTTATATAACAAATTATTCTATGTATCATGTTAAATTGTATACGTATAAATATTGTCCTGTAGAAGTTATCAGTACAGACTACTCTTTCTTCCCTTGAAGCTTGGGTAGAAGGGACCAATCTCATTAACAACTAAAGACAGATTGTATTTGAACATAGAGGGATAGAAGAAAGAGGAATGCTTTTCTGAGGAAGAGGATAATCCTCTGGCAGGTGGGAAAATCTTGATTTAAAGAGACTATGTCCCCAAAATATTCTAATGTAGGGACAAATGTAGAGTCTATTTTTCCTTTAATTTTTTACAAATTAGTATTTTGACATAACTTCAGATTTAAGATGAAATTGCAAGAATTGTACAAAAAATCCATGAATCCTTTACCCAGATTAGCCAAGTGTTAACATTTTACCATATTTGCTTTTACTTTCTCTCTCTCTCTCTTTCTCTCTCTCTCTCTCTCTCTCTCTGTGTGTATATATACATATGTATACACACACACATATACTTTTCTCTGAGTCTGAGGTTAAGTGTGAACATGATATTCCTTCATGCCTAAATATATCAGTGCAAAGCATTCTTAGATAACCACAATATAATTTTCACAGCTAGGAAATTAATATTAAAGCAATACCATTATCTAAACTACAAACTTTACTCAGATTTTGCCAATTGTCCCAATTAAATCCTTTATAGAAAAAAAAAAAAAAAGGCCCAGATCAGTCATTGTATTTGGTTATATGTCTTAACCTGAAACTGTTTCTTGGTCTTTTTTGTGTGTTTTATGACATTCACATTTTTAAGAGTACAAGGGGACAATTTGACCTTGTCTGATATTTCTTCGTGATTTGATTCAGTTTTGCACTATGGGCAGGACTCAAGGATGTCACGTTTTTCTCAATGCATCATATTAGAAGGCATTTGATGCCAATTTTCCCCATTAATGGTGATGTTTACTCTAATAGGTATTAAGGTGATGATTGTGAGGTGTCTCTAGTAAAAAGTTACCATTTTTGCTTTGTAATTAATTGGGGTGTTGTGGGGAAATATAATGTCATTTTTAAAATATTATTTTAATTCTAGTATTATAAAGCAAGTGTTTTTGTCCTATTTGATCTTATTAGCATCGTATAAGCTATCCATAATCCTGAATTTTCAAGAGACTAAAAAAGTTGTATCTGGAACACATATGTGTTTTGAATGAGATGAATTACAGTGTATATATTCTATCCAAAACATGGACTTTTCTACATATTTTGAGGGCAAAAATGTTCTCATGGTTATAGGTTAATAGTTATTTAACCTATGTGGCATATGTTTTATGATAAAACATAAAACATTGCCACTTTTATAATCCTTCTTATTTTTCTTGAATCTAGGACCTTATTCACCCAAAACAATTTAGTTGACAACTAATTTTAATTTAATGTAAGGCAATATTTGTTAATATTTTCTAAGAAATGTTTATTTTGAAAAGGTGTCCATTAACAATCTTCTCCTAAAGACTTCAGTATAATCTAATTGTTGGGAGATAAATTTAGGATTGGGGATAGTTCATAATTATTGTGACCTCCAGTTGGATGAAGTAGCAAAATATTTGCCTTCAGATAGACGCTTCAGGAATCTTGTTACCTCATAAATAAATGTATGAGTTTGGCAAAGATCACCCTGGCTGCTCTATGGAAAATGATTTAGAGAGGGAGAAGTGGTGGAAACAAGGAGACCACACAGGAGACTGTTCAATAATCCAATGAAGAGACTACAATTACACCAACTCAAGATATAAATCAGAGGCTGGATCAATAGGAATTCATGATCATGTGGATACAGGGACTAAGATACACGGAGATATCAGGACAACTGTCTGAATTAAATTTGAACAACAGTGTGAGGGTGGACAAGTTGCCAGTTACTAAGAAGGGACTACTAGGGAAGTAAAAGGAGTTTTGCACATGTTGCTTTTGAGATGTCATTGAGGCATCCCAGTGGACATAATCAGGAGGTCTTTGGAGGTACAAGGCTGGAGCACAGAAGAGACATTAAGGTGGAACAACTGTGCTTAGTGCTTCATTTATTAAGATTAATCTAGTACCATTTTTTGATTAGCTTCCATCAAATGTGATTTTTGTTTAAAACTCAAAACCACCATCTGAAACAGATGAAGTAAGCATTAACCAGTTTTATAGTAAGCTTGTACTCTTGTGATGGCAGAGCCAAATCAAGCAATAATAATACGTTTAGTTAGGCACTGTGCAAGCACTTTAAGTACACTCTCTCATTTAAATAAAATTTTTAAAGTAAAAAAGGGAGTCCTGTACTCACCATAGTAAAATATCACATGACTTTTCCATCATGAAAAATTTATTGACCTTTCTGTCTGAAAGCTTCTTTCTCTGAAAATGATCTATGTCCATACCACCATGCTGTCCTCCTCACCACCTCAAGCTTCCTTTTCCTGCCCTCCATCCATGTTGGTAAACACGGCCCAATTTGCTGTCCAGAATTGATTGTTCATGGAAAGGCAGGATGGAACCAAGCCAAAGTGGGACCAAAGTTTTTCTCCAGAGATTTATGATCAGAGTCAAAGATTCCAACTCAGTCTAGGTGCTCTCTGAAGCCAAGGAACATAAACCGAGGAAAAGGTTGCATGTCTTTGTTCTACACTGTGGGCAAAGAACATCATAAAAAACTGCTCAGCAAGAGAGGCCACACGAAGCTGATCCAAAGGGATCAGTGAGGATGAGATTGCGGGGGTTCTGACTCCTGAGGGACAGTCATATTTCCATCCTCTGACCCACGCAATAGCCCAGTATCCTTACCTTGCTCAATTGGAGCTGAATTTCCATTACTCGCACTTGCCAAGGCTGATCTGGCTACTCTACTGCTGAGTGCCCAATCTGTCAGTAGCAGAAATCCACACTGAGTCCTCAATATGGACCATTTCCTAGGATGATCAGCCAGCTCCCTGATGGCAAGTGGATTACACTGGAGCATTTATTTTATGGAAAGGGCAGTGTTTTGTTCTCACTGGAATAAACATTTAATCTGGAGTTGGATTTGCCTTCTCTGCTTCTTCCAAAATTACCAACCATAACCTTATCCACCATCATAGTATTTCACACAGTATTGCTTCTGATCAAGGAAATCACTTCACAGCTAATGAAGTGCAGTAATGGGCCCACGCCTATAGGATTCACTGGTTTCACCAGGTTCCTCACCATCCTGAAGCAGCTAGCTTGATAGAATAGTGGAATACTTTGGCCAGGCATGGTGGCTCACACCTGTAATCCCAGCACTTTGGGAGGCTGAGGCGGGCTGATCACGAGGTCAGGAAATCGAGACCATCCTGGCTAACACGGTGAAACCCTGTCTCTACTAAAAAATAAAAAAAATAAACAAAATTAGCCAGACGTGGTGGCGGGCACCTGTAGTCCCACCTACTCAGGAGGCTGAGACAGGTGAGTGGTGTGAACCCAGGAGGCGGAGCCTGCAGTGAACCGAGATCGTACCACTGCACTCCAGCCTGGGCGACAGAGTGAGATTCCGTCTCAAAAAAAAAAAAAAAAAACAGTGGAATGCTTTTTGAAGACTCAATTTCAGTGCCAATTATATGACAATACCTCCAAGAGGCTATCTATGCTCTGAAGCAGCATCCAATATATGATACGGTTTCTCCCATGGCCAGGATTCATGGGTCTCAAGAATCAATTGGTAGAAATGGCACAACTCATATTACCCCGGTGATATACTAGCACAATGGTTGCTTCCTATCCCTGCAACCTTATGTTCTGCTGGTATAGACGTATTAGCTCCAATGGAAGAAATATTTTTACTAGGAAACACAGCAATAATTTCATTGAAATAGAAGTTAAGACGACCATTAACTAGTCACCTTGGGCTCCTCCTGACTCTGAATTAACAGGCAAGGAAGGGAGCTATTGTGTAGGATGGGGTAATCAGTCCTGGTTACCAAGGGGAAATTGGACTGCTGCTACACAAGGGAGGCAAGGAAGAGTGTGTCTTAAACATTGGAGATCTTTCAGGGTGTTTCTTAGTACTACCCTGTTCTTTGATTAAAGCCAATGCAAAACCACAACATCACAATTCAGGTAGGACTGCTAAGGGCCCAGATTCTTCAAAAATAATGGGAATTTTACTTGGTTGTGTTTTTTGCCTACCAGGCAAAGAACTATGACCAACTGAAGTGATTACTGAGAACAAAGGAAATATGGAATGTATACTAGCAGAAGATAGTTACAAATGACAGCTATAACCATGTGTCTCCTTACAGAAATGAGGACTGTAATTGTTATGAGTATTTCTTCCTTATTTTCTTATAAATATGTTTGTATGTATATGTGTATATATATGTATTCATGTATGTATCTGTATATATATGAAGCAAATATTGTGTTTTCTTCCTCTCTTATTCCCTTATCATCTAACGTAAGATGTATTAATAATAGTTGAGTTTATATCACCATATTTAAGTTATATTATGAAGAGTGAACACCATCAATTTGAAAAATCCTGTCAGGCGGGGCACAGAGCCTCACGCCTATAATCCCAGCACTTTGGGAGGCCGAGGCGGGTGGATCACCTGAGATCAAGAGTTCCAGACCAGCCTGACCAACATGGAGAAACTCATCTCTACAAAAACACAAAATTAGCTGGGCATGGTGGTGCATGCCTGTAATCCCAGATACTCAGGAGGCTGAGGCAGGAGAATCACTTGAACTCAGGAGGTGGAGGTTGCCGTGAGCCGAGATCATGCCATTGCACCTCAGCCTTGGGAACAAGAGCAAAAGTCTATCACAAAAACAAACAAACAAAAACAAAAACAAAAACCTGGCAATATCAAGCGTTAAGAAGTGGATCAGCTTGAGCTCTTATACATTATGATGGAATGTAAAAATGGTACAGCCACTTGGAGAAGAGTTTGGCATTTATCTATACTTGCCATGTGGCCCAATAATCCCACTCCTAGATATTTATCCTGGAGAAATAAAAGCTTATATTAAGCATAAAAACTCTTCTGCAAATACTTATAATAATAGTATTCATAACTACTCCCACCAGGAAATAACCCAAATGTCCTTCAGTACATGCATGTGTAAACCATAGGTACATGCATGCAATGGAATACTACACAGTAATAAAAAGGAATGATCAATACATTCAGCAATATGAAGAAATCTCACATGCACTGTGATGAGCAAAATGTTATATACTCTATCATTCCATTTATATGGCCTTCTGGAAAAGGCAAAACTATAAAGATGGAGAACAGATTAGTGGTTATCTAGGGTTAGAGTTGGGGAAAGGTTCTGACTACAAAGCAGCAGCATGAGGGAATTTTTTGAAGGTGAAGTTAACTGTTCTATATCCCGATTATGGCAGCAGTAGTTACAAAACTCTATGGATTCGCTAAAACTCACAGAGCTGTACAACAAGTAAAAAGTGAATTTTAATGACATATTTTAAAAGTATCATTAAAAGGATTTTAAGCAAGGTAATATGTTTTAGAATGAATCAGTGTGAAGAATGGATTAGATCAGATGTATCAAACACCAGAGACATGAAATTTGCCTGGGGCTGTTGCATTAATCCAGTAGCGATTAAGGTTAACTAGGGTAGTGATAGCGAGGATGGAGAGAAGTGGATGGGTTTGAGGGTTTGAGAGATACTACATAGTAAAATTTGCAGACTATGACGATTAAGAGATAATACTCATGTTTTTGACTTAAGCAAGTGTCATTCACCAGGACAAAACTGGATACAGAAAGATTTTAGAGAGAGAACAGTTACTCAGTTTGGAATACATTAAGGTTTGTGATATAATTGTGTGTTTCTAGGCAGATAGATACACAGTACCATGGCTGAACTAAAATACTTCTCTTCTATCCAAGTAATGGTGCTGAGGAGTGACGTAATATACTATAATTATATAACTGACATTTCCAGGAACCCAAAGCAGTTCATGAAAAATGCAACGTGTATCTTCTCAGTTCATTGAATTATTCCTCCTGGAAACATTTTCAGCTTGGGACCTGGAGCCTGTTCACATCAATTTGTTGTCCACACAAAGGTGCAAAAACTGATGAGTAGAGTTTGAATAACAAGGGCAATTACTTAGCCCCCTACAGTAGCTTGAATCTCTAGCTCGTGCCAGTTTTCAGCTCCACTGAGAGCATGCTCTTCTGCCTAAAGAAACAAAAAATGCTGAGAGGAGGACAGATGTTTTCAAAAGTCCTTGAAAGCCTTTCTCCAATAATGTGGCTAAGGTAGCCTTTAATTTTACAGCTCAAGGACAATGAGAGAAAACATATTTGCCTCTTGTCACATAATAGTTCTCAGTAGGATTAATTATGGTTGTGGTACTTAATACTTCAAATCACTGGTTGGGTTTTTGTTCTCATTAGTGCTCCCAACAAAGCAAAAAATGAGCCAGTTAAGTATAGGAGTTCTCAAAGCCACAGATGACAATACTTGGTCCTATGTTGTTTTGAATTATTTTAATTGTTTCATTTGTATAGATCTGGTCTTCAAGAAAATCATGTCCTTTAAGAAGCATGTTTGCTCTTTCTGTTGACACCTTCCCTGTCCTTTGTGCAGTGCTGGATACACATTCTGAATTCGAAAAGTACCAAAAAAGTACTGTGATACACAGTAATGAACCTTAAAATGTTCTTGGTTGAGCTTTACTTTGAGTTAATGTTTAAGTCTCCTTCTTTCCCCATCTTATCGCCTGTTCCTATCATGCTCTACCCCGGACCCCAACTCACATACAAACTATTTTTTTTTACTTCTACATCTCTTTGTCTCACTCTTTCCCAGGTTCCTAAAGGCAAGGGGGAGCCTGTTACAAATCTTAGAGAATGAGTTAATTTCCTTATGACAGATGTTTTCAATATGTCTCAGAGCTCCAGCTGATCCTAATTGGGATTTAGAGTTTGCCTGATTGTGAGGAACTAGTGGTTTCACTGAGAGTTGTCCTTTTTAGAGAAGTAGGGGAAGGATAACAGGACCCAGAGGATAAAATTTTATGTGTGCATAGGCTTATGGCAGAGGGGAAAGTGAAGCAATAAAGAGAATAGGATGGCATTGGTTCCCTAGGCCAGAGCCTAGACT
This sequence comes from Mandrillus leucophaeus, assembly GCF_000951045.1. Lineage (NCBI taxonomy): Eukaryota > Metazoa > Chordata > Mammalia > Primates > Cercopithecidae > Mandrillus > Mandrillus leucophaeus. The sequence goes on from NW_012103987.1 coordinate 2,052,591, forward strand.
AGGTCTGATTCCTGGGAAGATGAAAAGTTATAGTAGTTGTGCCATAAACACAACTACTTATAATAATTCTTGAATGACTTTATGAGTCATAGAACCCAAACAGAGATGTTTTGTGGGAAAAGTAATCAATTCTAAACCTTCCTTTAATACCCTAACAGCTTTCCACAAACATCACAAAAGGAGCTTCTAGGCTATGACTCTAGGAATTCCATCCTCATGAAAACATGAGACTGAATAAGTAGGCGATAATCAGGTAAAGACTTGGGAGGGTCAGGAGGACATTTCAGGCAAAACAGACGTCTTGAGCAAAAGCACAAGATACAGCTCAATGTTTGGGAGAATCTCAAATAACTCATTATTGATGGAGCTTGATGTTACAAGACGTGGAGTAGCAAGTGTAAGAATAAAGAATAGGCAAGTCCTGCTTGAGATGCCTAAAAGCTGGAATTCCATCTTATAAACCAGGGATTGCCAACTCTAGTCCAGTGGTTGTGGCTGCCTGAAGGTCTGAGTGAAGAAGTCTGGGGTAGCATTTAGACTCAACAGGATCAGAGGCAAGAGAGGCAAGTGATAGCACATATGCGAGGTTTTGATGTTCCTGTTTTGGCAATGAGGAGCCATTGATAGTTCTTTGCCCCCAGCAAATGAGACCTCAAAGGCATATATTATACAACATCAGAGTATACTTATTGTTTAATAAATTTGGCCTTTTTTAAGATCCTGAGAGATCACTGATTATTTTAATCACATATATTGTGCCCTCCTCATTCTGTCAAGGTCTTCTGGTAAGGTTGAAACATATGCTGATTTAGCCAATAATATCAGCCCTTTCTGAGTCTTTAAAAATTGATCTGCACAAAGTTTAGATGAGGTCTATAGTCCTTAATCCTTCCATTTCAGTGTGACCTGCAAACTAATGAGTCTCTCAAAAGTTGCTTTGAGTAGATCTGCCAATTAGCAAATCACTTTATTATCTTAGGTGCTAACCCCAGATTAATTCCATAAACTTGACTTCTCATCTTTTCTGTTTTTACTTGGGTTCTCCCGAGATTTTAAGTCAAGGAAGAATCTCCACTTAAATATACTCAATAATAAACTAGCCAAACTAAAAGAGAGTGACTTAAAACATTCTATTACTTTAAAAGTTACCTTTAATACTATTATATAATGCAGATGTTAGAGGGAGGAGAGGGCATCACTAAACCTGACTTTTGCAGGTTTGAGGTACACAGTCTGGAGATCTCACTGAGCAATGGTATATTGAACTGTAACAGAATTTCAGAGGACAAAGTATGTAAGAGGAACAGACAACTGACTTAGATTAGCAAAATGTGGCTCTGGACATGTGAAGCTCAGCTTGTATTATAACATTCTAAAATATATATTCAGAACTGATCAATTGCCTGTCCATAATAGCTTCTTTTTAAGTACATTATAAATAAAATTTTAAGATTTTATCATATAGTAAATAATCACAAATTTTTAATATTATGGTAGGCTTTTCTTTCCATCCATATTTTTATCTTTATTGCTCACCACAGAGTTTCCTGTTTTTCTTACATTTCAGTGCATAACATTGGATATAACTGTCAAGGCTGGCAAATTTTAATTTTTTGACTTTTTAATTTTTCTCAATTATTTGGATACTCTCATGCTGCCAGCAGTTTTCTAGAGTTTTCCATTTGGGTACTCCACCCTTAGCTCACAGATTGCACTTGATTCCTCTATACCAGCATCCTCATCATATTGGCTTTCATTCTAAGACTTTTTGTTCACTGTAGCAAGATAGCTGCCATAGTCCAAGCATCATTATCTCACATGACAGTATCCCAAAGAGGAAGAAAGGGGACAAGGACAAAGTGTAATTTCACCCAATTTTATCTAGGGGAAAAAGCTCTTTAAGAGGTCATGCAGGTGACATTCCATTACTTTTCATAGGCCAAAAATGAGTCAAATGGCCATGCAGTGCAGAATAATATAGATAAATGAGTATGTGGCAGAAATGGATGGGATTGCCAAGACTAAAATAACCAATTCATAGCTCTTCCTTTTGAACTAGACACATGGCTCCTCCAAACAATTTCTAGATATTATTTATCAAGAAAAAAATTAGGAATGGCTTTTGGCCAGGCAATCAAAAATTTCTGACACATTACTCCATTAAAGGAATGGATATAATGTGGAGGTGAAGGGTTTTCTTGATTTAGAAATTTGGTAGATAATAGAGAATGGTGGAAGATGAGCAAGTTGAGTTGAGAGAAGAGAGATGATTTTCATTTGGGGCTCATCAAATTTGAAATGCCTGTCGTGCATTGAGGTGGATGTGTCCAAGAAGATGGGGGACACAAGGAACCAGATCTTAGGAAAAAGTTGTGTGCAGAAGAGAGACTTGAGATCCAGCAGTATAACTTATGATAGTTGAAGCGCTAGGTTTGAATGTAACCAGTGAGGGGAAGTATAAAGAGACAGATGACAGAGGAACTAGTATGAAGTGCCAATCAATAATTTAAGAATGGGAAAAGAAATTCAGATATGGAACGCAGCTTGGAAAGATATGACAGAGATAAGAGAAAAACCAGATGGGGGTAATGTCATGAAAATCCACAAAGACTTCCAAAAAAGGACTGAAAAAGAGAGTCAAATGCTGCAGAAAAGTCAAACAAGATGAAAGTAGAAAACAATGAGACGACTTGGGCAATTAGGGCATGTTATTGCATAGCAGTATTTTCAACAGAATGATTAAGAAAATAGCCAAATCATAGTGGGTTGAATAGCAAATGAGAATCAAGGAAAAGGAGAAAAGTATTTAACTAGTTACCACACATACACTCCAGTTGTCACTAAGGTTTATGATATCTTAATTTTTAAAAAGAATGAAAATGGTAGAAATGTTAGTCACTATGATTTTTTCTGCATGCCTTTTCAGCATAATCATCGATAGTATCTAATCTGTCTACCCACAGACAGATGTATGTATTTAGTATGCATGTATGTATTTAGTATGAATTTTTCAATTTCATAAATACTATCATTCAACTTGAGATCTAATCCTAATTTCAATCCTTACTAGCTTTGTGACTTATGTGGTTCGTCCAAAGGTCACACATCTAGTCTGTAAGATAATTCAAAATCCATATTCTTCACAATAGAGAATTCTGGTGAGCCTATTGAAGTGAGTCAGTTCCCACTTAATAAGTGACAATGTGACTTTAATTTTTCCACATGAATCTATCTACCTCCCCTTCCACAGTGCAACAGACAAAATAAGGGCTATGAGAGAAGATATTGAATACACACACACACACACACACACACACATATTCATAATATATGTAGTTATATTCAATGTTATTCATATATATCCAGAATTCTACCAGAGATAGAAGTAAAGAAGGTAGTCTCCATATTCCTGAGGATGAGAAACTCATTCCCTCCTCCCATCCAGCTATCCCCTCTCCTAGAATTTCCAGCCAGTTATAGCTGAGAAACAGATAAACTTTTAAACAGAGAAGCTCTCCAACAAAGGACTGTGTGAGAGAGGAGTGTAACTCAGTAGTGCCAATAATATAAATCCATCACATAAGGCCAAGCATGGTGGCACATGCCTGTAATCCCAGCATCTTGGGAGGCCAAGGCAGGTAAACTCCTTGAGCCCAGGAGTTCAAGGCTAGCCTGGGCAGCATGGTAAAACCCTGTCCCTACAAAAAGTACAAAAAACTAGCCAGGTGTGCTGGCACCTGCCTGTGGTCCCAGCTACTCAGGAGGCTGAGGTGGGAGGATCCCTTGAGCCCAGGAAACAGAGGTTGCAGTGAGCTGAGTTGCATGCCACTGTACTCCAGCCTTGGCAATAGAGCAAGGTCCTGTCTCAAAAAAAAAATAATAAATAATAATAAATTAATCAATCATATGCAGACTTCACTGGTTGTGATACATTCATTGTTAAGGCTTTCAAAATAGCATCATGTTAGATAATAAGCAGTATGTCAATTATGTCATTAAAGTAAAAAATGTGGGGGGAAAGTTCTACACATTCATTTGAAGTCAATCATTTATATTTTAAATGGTTGAGATGTGTAACTTAGGAAACTTTTGCATTGAAATAGAGCAAACAAATTATTACAAAGCATTTCAAAAGGAAAAAGATTGTTATCTGAAATTTTGGCTACTCTTTATTGGTTTTCCATAGCAATTGGCTTGTCCTTGCATTTTACTTTCTCTCTTCTACTAGTGAAGAAACAAAAATGACAGCAGCTAATGCCAGGTCCTTTGAGCTGTTGCTCTATAACAAAGTAATTTAGGGAGGCAGAAAGGGGATGGAGTCAACTTTTATGAGAAAACTGCTCATGTTTTCCTCTCATAGAACTTTTCCATTCAGATGTTTTATGACAACTACAGTCTCTAAGGACTAACTCTACAAAGACTGATACTTTAAAATAAGATTTCCCTTATTACTTAATCATTGCAATCTGACAATAAAACCATCCGCCTGTAATGAGCCAGCTCTGCAAACCACTCAAGTCCAAAGAACTGAATGTCTGAAAGAACTCATTGTGTTATCCTGGGATGCCAAATTTGACTTTCAGACAGAAACTTAGTGTCTGACTTTTCTTATACCATCAGTGGGATAAGACACTTTCCTACTTTTTTTCTCTACTATGGGCATCTAATTTTTTTAATCTGGTTTATTTTACATTAAATGATGAAATAATCATGTTCAGAAGCCCTTAGGGTAATATAGGTTTTCACATGTGCTAAACTGTTGCTGTTCTACAGCCACAATAGCAATTATTTCTGAGATTTATTGGGCTGTTATGCTAGGTAGTATGCTTCATATGCAGTTTACTCTTGAATACATGCAAGAATCTTACAGAGTAGGAAATATTATTTTCTTTATTTTACAGAAAAGAAAACTGAGGCTTAAAGCCATTGAATAAGCTGCCCAAGTCAGAGTTATTAAGTGGCAGTAGTAGGACTCAAACTCAGGTATTTTGAGGTCAGAGTTTAACAGTCCCCAACCCTTATTACAAATAAAACATACAAACATAAATTACTATAATCAATGAGAACTCTCACTTAGAAGGCCACATAAATAGTTAATAAGTTAATGGAGGCCGGGCGCGAGTGGCTCACGCCTGTAATCCCAGCACTCTGGGAGGCCAAGGTGGGCAGATCATGAGGTCAGGAGATCGAGACCATCCTGGCTAACATGGTGAAACCCTGTCTCTACTAAAAATACAAAAAAATTAGCTGGGCGTGGTGGCGGGTGCCTGTAGTCCCAGCTACTCAGGAGGCTGAGGCAGGAGAATGGTGTGAACCTGGGAGGCGGAGCTTGCAGTGAGCCTAGATCGTGCCACTGCACTCCAGCCTGGGTGACAGAGCAAGACTCCGTCTCAAAAAAAAAAAAAACAAAAAAAAGGTTAATGCAACATCAAAAAGAAGACTAATTAATATTTATTTAAACAATATAGAGCATTCAAGATATCTGTAAATATGAACTTTTTTCATTTTTAATATATGTTGAAAAATAAACAAGAAATTAAGCAGATGACTTTAGGTCAGGACTATTTTAAAGGAACCAAATCTTGGTAAGTAGAGCCTGTTATACTAAGTACTAGGGAAGTTTTGAAACACTTTTGCAAAGGAGAAGTATTTATGCCCAGTTCATTTAGTTTTTAAAGACGCAATTAAAAAAATAAAAATATTCATTTTGTTATTAGTGACAGACTTTCTAAATAAAACATCTGTTTCCTGAGCTGATGCTTCATAACCAGGTTAACAGGATCCTTGTGTCACACATGGTTATAAAATGACCAAGTGAAGGTCTATCATTGGCCCATCCATAATGGAACAACACAGTAAGACCAAAGTCATGGTCTCTGTAGTGCAGAACTTCATAAGTTTGATTTTGTTTAAATTTGAATAAACAACGTGTTTCCAGTCGCTCTTATCTTCAAGTCAGTGATTAGCAATACATTTGAACTTTTGCCAATTTTACACATAGAATCCAGTATAAAGTTTATAGTTATAGTCATAATGAGCTTCCTGTCTTACCTAAACTAATAATTAAAAGTTGTCCCCAAAATAATTTTCATCAGGCCATTTTATTTTTTCTTCTAGATCATTCTCAAGATGGTTCGCCTCCTAGGGGAAGGTAATTCCTTCTTTTGGGAAGATTGGGGTACGAAATATCCACCATGCAAGAAAATACTTCAATTAGTATCACTTGACTCAGAAGAAATTGCTCTGATCCAGTGGTCAACCATACCTCTGTTATTCCTCTTTTCCTATATGTTCCCTTAGGAATGCCAAGCAACTAACTAATATTGAGGCTCTAAAGATATGCACCTGAAGCGGGCAATGACAAGACACTTTCCATCTGTACCAAAGCTCTGACCTGGCCAGGCATAGTGGTTCATGCCTGTAATTCTAACATTCTGAGAGGCTGAGGTGGTGGGTCACTTGAGCCCAGAAGTTTGAGACCAGCCTGGGCAACATAGCAAGACCCAGTCTCTACAAATCTACAAAAATTAGCTGGGTGTGGTGGTGCACGCCTGTAGTCCTAGCTACTCAGGAGGCTGAAGTGGGAGGATCACCTGAGCCTGGGAGGTTGAGCCTACAGTGAGCTATGATCGTGCCACTGCACTCTAGCCTGGTGACAGAGCGAGATCCCGTTAAAAAAAAAAAAAAAAAAAAAATCTGACTGGGGCAGGAGGAAAGACTAATTTAACACAAAATTATAAGAGAAGAGACCAATAGTCGATTGTAATTGAAAATATAGTAAAACATAAGAGCTAAATCATGAATTTTTAATCAGAAAGGCCTAGATTTTCATCCTGGCTCTACAGCTTAGCCGTGGGGGTTGCTAATAAACGAAAGAGGAAAGGGGACTATGACCAGTGAACTGAGTCACATCCTCACTTTGTATATCTGAGAATATTAATTCCTGGTGTGGCAAAGATATGAAGGTGAAAGAAGTCTCAGTGGGCATAGAATCATGAAGCCAAAGTGCTTAGGGGATGGAAACCAGGTTCAGAAAAGTCCCTGGGAATGAGAAAAACAATATGCCTGTGTTCAAGTCTTCAGGGAAAGGCCAAATAGGAGGATGTTAAATGAGGGCAGGTGACATCAGTGCTAATTTGAAGATGGTGGTTTTAAAAGAGGATGAACTTCTAGCATGGAAATGGATAATAATACTAATATCCAACATATAATTAGCATTTGAAACCTGCTAGAAACGAAGTGCTTTATATGTATCATCATGTTTAAGCTTCGCAGTCTTGAAAGGCATATACTCTCCTTACACGTACTGTACTGATGCAGACAGGAAAATCCTAAGAGTGGAAGTACTTAGCCCAACGGCACAGAGGTTGTAAATGGTGAAACTGGGATTCACACCCAGGCTGATTCCAGATCCTTTTCTTTCACCCACAGCCATACTGATGCCTCCATATAATAAATCCGGGGAACAATGAGAGAGGCATGCTCTAGTCATTGAGGAAGGGGCTTTCTCTCTAATGACCGTAATGAGCTGCCAAGCTTTAGGAAGGATAGGAAGAGATGGGAAGATAAAAATGTAGAGGATAAGAGGAATGTGACAGGATAAAGTTATTAATTTGTGAGGGTTCACAGCTTTCCCCCTTTTCTTTCCTCTGATCTCTGAGGAGAGCAAGCACAAGTCATCAGAGAAGAATTATATTCACTAAAGGGACTTTAATGTGAGCAAAGAAAATCTGGGGGCTATAAGTATCATACAAGAAGAGAGCTTAGATTATATGTTTACTTTTGGGGAAGGTTGATGGAAATTGGGATCAGGAGAGAGGAGAGGGGGAGTAAGTGAGAGTGACCACAAAGTTTACAACCCAAGCTAAGGCACTTTTGCAAGTGGAAAGGGGTGGCATTAATTTTTATGATGAACCAACAGGTACAAAGCCCTGGACATTTGATCACTCTAGCCAAAGTCCCCTCTAGTCACCTCTTGGTGCTTCCACTGTCTGTTGAAATTAAAACAGTAAGACCCATCCTGAGGTTAGACATGCTACAGAATCCAACGGGGAAGAAAGTTTGATCAGAGTTGGTGTGGACAACCTTGGCCCCACTAAAGAGAAAAGATTGAAATTCGTTTTCTGGCCATGTTTGTGTGTGTGTGTGTGTGTGTGTGTGTGTGTGTGAGAGAGAGGAAGAACATCTTTATTTATTATTTGTATAAATGTGTGGGCTATAAGTGCAATTTTGTTACATGCATAGATTGCACAGCAGTCAAGTCAGAGTTCTTAGAGTATCCATCATCCAAATAAGGCATGTAATATCCATTAGTAATTCCTCATCATCCAGCCCCATCCCACTACCTCACACTTCTGAGACTCCATTTCACTAGTATTTCACTCTCTAAGTTCATGTCAGACCATGATTTTTTAAAATGCAAAACCACTTCAGAGCTGCATTAGTGGGTAACGGTATATGGGTTTTACAGGAGTTTGTACTTAAAAGAGTCTATATAATACATGAGGACATAATCAAAGTGAGGCTGGTAGAGGGCGAGGGGATAAAGTTCTTGTGAGAACAAGAATGAAAAATAAAAGTACATGGGTGGACCAGAAGGAGGGTGAGCGAACAGTTTAAATTGTAAGAAACAGATTTAGGTTCCCCTGCAGTAAGTTTTCTTGTAAAATACATGCTGGAATAAAAACGATGAGATGGATCTCTAAGTAGCTTCTGCTTATGAAAACTTATAAATAGCCATGCCGTTTGACTTTGCATGGAGTGAAATATAATTCAGAGACTGGAAGCTTGTTTACAACTCAGCATAACTCTAGACACTGGGTTGTCTGCTCCCTCCGGGCAGCAGGGACTTCTTGTTTCCTACTTTGCCGTGATTGTAACTCAGCTACCCTCTCTGCCTCCGCTCCTTTCTGTAAAGTCATTGGCTTCCGCTCTTCCACTCAGGATGTCCTCCTTTTATGGGCCTGGCATGCAACATCTCCAAGGCAGAGGATCCAATTTGTTCTTTCACCCACTATCCAGTAGACAGCCCTGCTGGGAAGATTATCTGTGTTGGAAAGCTTCATGTGCTTCTGATTAGCCTGCAGACTAGCTGTACTTAGTTCAAATGCCTACCCTTCATCCAGTATCTATGATCAAGGTCATGCGATCACAGCAAATAGAATGTGGTTACCCATGAGATGGGGACACCACACTCTCCTAGATGTCCTACCACCTCTCCAGATACTTGTCTGTGTAGTCATTAAATGTTAGCTATCCCTGAGGTTGAGGCTTAGGCCTTTTTCTCTTTTCCCACTATCTTTCTCCTTACATAATGTCTACCATGCCCATCACTTCAGTTCACACACATGGGTCAGTGATTCCCAAATGTATATCACTTGCCTCCATCTCTCATTTGAATACCAGAGATGATATCTAATTGCCAACTTGACATTTCCCCTTTTATGTCTTCAAGGCATCTCAAATGCAATATATTCTGGACTTCACTTATGCTATTCTCCCTCTAACCTATCTGTCCATCACTGTCTATTTAGTTACAAAAGCCTCAAGGAGCCATCCTTGACATATCCTTCTGCCTCAAACCTCTTTTCAATCTACCTCCTGGCTCCATCAATCTCACTTTCTCAATGCCTCTAAAATCTATCCACATCTCATGCTCTTTGCAGCCACCACCATAGTTCACAGTACCACCATTGCTCTCTTGGGCCACTGCAGGGGCCCTCATATTGTTTCCTGTCATCTACTCTGGCCCCCTTTCAGTTAATTCCCAATACCACAGTCATGGTGAGCTTTACAAAAGATAGCTCCTATCAGGTCACCTCCCCACCTTCCCACTTAAAACCCTTCCATGATTTCCTATTACTCTTGGAATTGTGAATGGCATCTTTAATGTGGCTCTGCATGTCTAGTCTAGCCCCTGTCTACCTCCCAACCTTCGTTTTGCATAATGTTTCTTTGTTCCAATCATTGGCCTCATTTCAGACCCTTGAGTATGCCAAGAACTTTCCTGCTACAAGTCCTTTCAATGAAATAATCTCTTGCATGAACAGCTGGACACTGTCTCTTCATCTGGATAACTTCTATACAATCTTCAGGACTCTGCTTTTCCTGATCCCTGTCCATGTTAGGATCCTTTGCTATACAGTCTCATAGGTCCATATTTCTGCTTTTGAAAGGTTACATTAAGGATGTGATTGTTACATTTTTTATATTTTCTCACATATCCCCAGACTTTAATATTCATATTAACTAAGATCATATCTATTGTTATTTACCATCATATCCCCAGAGCCTGGCACCTAGTAAGTGCTGAAGAATATATTTTGAATGGATAGATGAATGAACAAATCCTCAAGAAACTACCAAGGGTCATTTCCTTTAATACAGGACTCTAGGAATGATGCACTTTCTCGTTGAAGAGTGTCTTAGTCCACTTGGGCTGCTATAACAAAATATCATAGACTGTGTGACTTTAAAACAATAGATATTTGTTTCTCATTGTTCTGGAGGCTGGGAAATCCTAGTTTAAGGTGCTAGCAGATGTGGTACCTAGTTCACAGATGGTTATATTCTCATTGTGTCCTCCTATGGTAGAAGGGGCAAGTGAACTCTCTGGGGTCTCTTTTTTGAAATCAGTAATCCCATTCATAAAGGTTCCCCTCTCATGACCTAATCACCTCCTAAAATTCCCACCTCCAAATATCACCATATTGGGAGTTAAATTTCAACATATGAATTTGGGGGAAGGGAGACACAAATGTCACTCCATAGCAAAAGGATTTTCAGCATGTTTCTCACTCAAATTAGTCTAGATTTCTCTTAAGATAAGGTAAAAACAAAAACAAAAAACCTTTAGGTCTTACCCACTAGAACATTACTGTGGTATTAACAAAGTTCGATTCTTATATTCAAAAATGTTATTAACCTGAGGGGGGGTGAAGGGCAGCCTAAGCTTCAACTTGAACAGAAATTTATTTTTAAAAGCATGAGGGAAGCAATATAAACAAAAAGGAAGTCGATAATTAGAGACTTTGGTTAGAAGTAGACCCTTTAGTTGTAATTTTAAGGGCTTCTGTGTAGAAAAGACAATAGCAGAGAAGAGATTTGAAAATTTTCAATCCTAACTGGAGGCTGGAAGTACAATATGTTGTGAACAACATTTTCTAATACCAAAGACAATAAACCAAAGACAATAAACTAAGCAGATTATATAGCAAAAATATAAGTGAATTTAGGAAGATTTAAATATATTAATATATGACAAATTCGTAATTGGCTGACAAAAGTAAACACATTGTAACTATAACTTTTGTTACAGTATTTTACTCTACAAAGAGCACATATGTCTCTTACTCAGAGCCAAATTCTTTTACAGTGTTGATATGGTATGTAAGCACAGCATCAAAAACAAAAAGCACCAAAGAAAAGATTAGTAGCGTTGATGCTGGAAAAATGTCAAACTTCTGCAAGTCACACACAAATGCACACAAGCGAAACAACAGAAATATTATTAGCATGGAAAAGAAAACTACAAACTAATCAAAAATTGGCAACACAAAAAACATGAAGAGTTGGTGTCTCAAATATAAAATAATCTTTTAACAATCTATTGAAAAAGACAAATATCCCAAAGGAGCAGTCACCAGATCATACAAGCATATGTTTCAACAAGGAAGAAATAGAAATGGTAAAAGAAACAAACGTGTAACCTCACTGATAATTTTTTTAGCCTGCAAAATAAAACAATACAATATTAATTGTACAATTCTCGTACTGAAAAACACTCAAAAAAATAAAAATACCCAATGTCGGCAAAAATGCTGAGAAAATGGGATTCTCAAGTACTCCAGGCAGCAATAGAAATAAATTGATTTAATAATTTTGGTGAATAATCTGACAGTAAGGGTCAGATGGCCATCTTCACATTTTGTCCTTGCATGGTGTAAGGGGCGAGTGAACTCTTTGGGGTCACTTTTATAAGATAAAATAAGTCAAATATAAATATGCATAACACTTTACCTAGAAATTTAATCTGAGGAGATAATTGGAAAAGTATAAAGAGGTGTTAAGAATAAGGATGCTAATTTCAGCAATGTTATAATAGCAAAAATTCTAAAACAAGCTGAAGTTACAATGATAAATTGGCTAAATAAATAATTATGACATATGTGTGTGTGTGTGTGTGTGTATATATACATATATATACACATTTTTTTTTTTTTTGAGACAGTGTCTCACTCTGTTACCCAGGCTGGAGTGCAGTGGCACGATCATAGCTCAACTGCAGCCTCGACATCCTAGGCTCAAGCGATCCTCCCATGTCAGCCTCCTGAGTAATTGGGACTACAATTTTGTAGAGACAGGGTCTTGCACTTTCTTGCTATTACAAGTGTGAGCCACTGCTCCTGCCCATGATAAATATAGTCTATGTAAAACACTGCAACTATAACTATTTTTATGATAATTTATATACAGTGACATGAAAAATGTCTTTCATTTATTTGATAGAATGCATTTTACAAAATGGCAATTTCCAAATATATATCTATATATCTCTATAAATATGCATATTATAAAATGTCATTTTCCAAACATCTATCTATATCTATCTATCTATAAATGTTTACATATGCATCAAGGAGTCTCAAAATCTCAAGAAAATTTACCAAAAGGTTAACATAGATATTTCTAGGTAATGAGATTATAAGTCATTTTCTACTTTTATTTCTTTCTATATTATTTAAGGGTTTTTTTAAAAAAGCATTATTACTCTTATAATTAAGTTAGAAAAGGGGAGTGTAATATATACTCAGTTAATAGTTTTTAAAAGTGTGAAGATAAGTCATGCTTGTTCCTATAGCAAGCTACATTTTGTTACTTTGGTCATTTATTTTTCAGTCATTTATTTTTCCCAAAGCAGAGAATTTCCATGCTTTGGAGCGCACTTTCTTTTCCAAGAATAGTGTGATAACTCTACCGTGCCATCTAGTGTTCAGAACTTGGGATGTCTTGAGAAAGGTTTGCAACCAAAAAGAACCATTCCAATTCACAATTCTATAGGCAATTTGAGCAAAACAAATACATCTTTTTAAAAAGGTCACAGAGATTCATTATGAGTGTATATCTAGATCAAAGCCCAGGTTGCAAACCCTAACAGCAACTATGTCCTTTCAATTTAGTAGTAATTGAAGAAATCACAAAAGTATCCAAAGCCTAAGTGATTAGATACTAATTTAAACTGATAGTGGGAAGGGGAAATCTCTGCCCACATCCTTATCATACACAACACCCACACAGACACATACATCCACACACCTCTACCACTACTACCATCACTGTCATCACCTGCAAAAGTTGAGAATCAACTAATTTTTTAAAAAAAGATTACAAAACCAAAGATTCCATTTGAAGATATATCCAGAGCCTACTTACTTTTGCTTAAGGGTTGAAAAACACAAAAGGTAGATAGCAGATTTATTTCCTCCTGTCTCATCTTCACACTTTAGTACACAAAGAAAGTTGATGTTTTGTTGATAGCTTCGTTCTAGGTTCATCTGGGAATAACTTAATCAGTACAACTAAAGTAGAGTCATAAATCAGTCAGGCAAAAATATTTATTTTATACCTATATGCCAGGCTTTTTTAGGTGTTAGGAAACTACTTGAGGTGTCAGGAAATTATTGTTTAAAAAGATAAAATATCTGCTGTCAGGGAACTTATAGAGTAGTGTTAAGTTTATAAACTTAGGAAGACTTTTCCAATTTGAAACCATGTATCAAGTACCTTACAAATGTTCCTACCATGTGAGTGATAATTTGATTTCTGTGATTTTATCCTAAATAAATAATACAAGAAACTTATTTCAGCAGTATATTATAGTTGTACATTGTAAACAACCTAAATGATCAAGATTAGAAGGTTGATTAAGAAATGAAAAATATTCAAGGAATGGAATAATATGTAGTTATCTAAAATGATTTATCAAAGATATTGAATAGATTTTACAAATATCCATAATCTCAAATGAAAGAAGAATAAAATGATGATATGCAAAAGATCAGAAGTTCTTCTGCAGACAAGGTAATAATGAATGATTCAACCTGTCAGAATTTCAGTGACTGTCGTCAACACTGAGCATGGCAAAGTCCCAAGGCAAGGATAGATAGTGGAGCTATTCATGATTCACAAGATTCTCTAAAGCAAGTCACTAATACTGTGACAGACACATAGACAAACAAGTTCCTTCATATTCTTTAGAGTGAAAGTTGGTACAAACTAGGTGTAACTGCACCTTATCAAACCTTCATCACTCAGAATGAGGCAGAACTGGGTAAGTCTGAAGAATGTGAGAATACTTCATGTTAATAGCTGCCTGGAAACCACATATTGGGGCAACAATAGACCTCCCTCCCAACACCATTTTTCTGAATATTTTAATATATTGGGCTACGGATATGGTTTGGCTCTGTGTCCCCACCCAAATTTCACTTTGAATTATGAATTCACCTTGAATCCCCATGGGTCAAGGTGGGTCCAGGTGGAGGTAATTGAATTATGGGGGCAGTTTCTCCCATGCTGTCCTGGTGATAATGAGTGATTCTCATAAGATATGATGGTTTTATAAATCTATGATATTTCTCCTGTTTGCACTCGTTCTTTCTCCTGCTGTCCTGTGAAGAGGTGCCTTCTGCCATAATTGTAAGTTTCCTGAGGCCCCCCAGCCATGCAGAACTAACCTCTTTTGTTTGTAAACTACCCAGTCTTGGGTATTTCTTCATAGCGGCATGAGAATGAACTAATACAGTGGCCAAGAAAATCTTGTTTCCTATCCTATAAAATGGAGTAGTTGTGATAACTGCTAGCCATATGCAGAAGACTGAAACTAAACCCCTTCCTTATACCATATACAAAAATTGAGTTAAGATGGGTTAAAGACTTAAATGTAAAACAGAAAACTATAAAAGCCCTGGAAGATAACAGTGGAAATACTATCCTGGACATAGGTCTTGGCAAAGATATCATGATGTGAAGGGATGGCCTGCCCCTCCACACCTGTGGGCATTTCTCGTTAGGTGGAATGAGAGACTTGAGAAAAGAAATGAGACACAGAGACAAAGTATAAAGAAAGAAAAAGTGGGCCTAGGGGACCGGTGCTCAGCATACAGAGGACCCACACCAGCACCAGTCTCTGAGTTCCCTCAGTATTTATGGATCATTATCTTTACCATCTTAGAAAAAGGGAAGCGGCAGGATAATAGGATCATCGTAGGGAGAAGGTCAGCAGTAAGATATATGAATAAAGATCTCTGTGACATGAATAAGTTTAAGGAAAACTGCTGTGCCTTGATATGCATATGCAAACATTTCCATAAACCTTTTTAGAGCATAAAGAGCAGCATTGCCGCTAGTACATCTCACCTTCAGCCCTAAGGCAGTTTTCTCCTTTCTTAGTAAACAGAATATACAATCGGGTTTTACACCGAGATGTTCCATTGCCTAGGGATGGGCAGGAGACAGATGCTTTTTTCTATCTCAACTGCCAAGAGGCCTTCTTTCCTCTTATACTAGTCCTCCTCAGCACAGACCCTTCATGGGTATCAGGCTGGGCCACGAGCAGGTCTTTCCTTTCCTACAAGGCCATATTTCAGACTATCACATGGGGAGAAACCTTGGACAATACCTAGCTTTCCTAGGCAGAGGTCCCTGCAACCTTTGGCAGTATATGTGTCCTTGGGTACTTGAGATTAAGAGAATGGTGATGACTTTTCACAAGCATACTGCCTTCAGGCACTTGTTTAACAAAGCACACCTTGCACAGCCTAAAATCTGTTAAACCTTGAGTCACCACAGCACATGTCTCTTGCAAGGACAAAGTTGGGGGTAGGGTCACAGATTAACAGCATCTCAAATACCGAACAAAACGAAGTCTCTTATGTCTACTTCTTTCTATATAGACACAGTAACAGTCTGATCTTAAGGTGGTTTGATGATGATGAAGAAATCAAAAGCAATTGCAACAAAAACAAAAATTGGCAAATTGAAACTAATTAAACTGAAGAGCTTCCTCACAGTAAAAGAAAATATCAACAGAGTAAACAGACAACCTACAAAATGGGAGAAAATATTTGCAAATTATGCATCTAACAAAGATCTAATATCCACAATCTTTAAGGAACTTAAATAAACTAGCGAGCAAAAAACAAGCAACCATATTAAAAAGTTGGCAAAGGACATGAACAGATACTTTTCAAAAGAAGACATATAAATGGACAACAAGCATATGAGAAAGTGCCCAATATTACTAATCATTAGAGAAATTGAAATAAAATTCATAATGAGATACCACCTCACACCAGCCAGAATGGCTACTATTAAAAAGAAAAAAAAGAAAACAGATGCTGGCAAGGTTGTGGAGAAAAGGGAACACTTATACACTGCTGGTGAGAATGTAAATTAGTTCAGCCACTGTGGAAATCACTTTGGTGATTTCTCAAATAACTTAAAACAGAATTACCATTTGACTCAGCAATCCCATTATTGGGTATATACCCAAGGGAATATAAATCGGTAGACTGGATAAGGAAAATGTGACACACACACACACACACACACACACACAATATACACCATAGTATATACCCAAAAAAATATAAATCGGTAGACTGGATAAGGAAAATGTGATACACACACACAATACACACCATGGAATATTACACAGCCATAAAAAGAATGAGATCATGTCCTTTGCAGTAACATGTATGGAGCTGGAGGCCATTATCCTAAGCAAACTAACAAAGGAACAGAAAGAAAAAAAAAAGCCACATGTTCTCACTTATAAGTGGGAGCAAAACATTGAGTACACATGAACACAAAGAAGGTAAGAACAGACATTGGGGGCTACTTGAAGGTGGAAGGTGAGAGGAGGGCAAGGATTGAAAAACTACCTATAGGTGCTTATTAACTGCATGATGAAAAAATCTGCACACCTGTGACACACAATTTACCTATATAATGAACCTGCATATATACCCCTGAACCTAAAATAAAAGTTAAAAATAAAATAAAATGGAGCATTTAAGCAGGAGTTTTGTAACGCCTTTTTCAGCTTCAATAGTCTATTGTATTGGCCCTTTTGTATCTACGTTGGTTAAAGTTACATGTGTCCTTAGAAAAGAACTGGGGAATGATCCATCTGTGATGGAACCAATTATCACAGAATTTAAACTGGCAATCAGTAGGGACATTGAGCTAAACAGGAAATAGAAAAAGTTTGTCTTCCTAGCAAAAATCCTTTTGTTTGTTCTTTCTGCATCCTCCTAGTAACTCAGCTTATCCACAACTTCAGCCTCACCAAACCTGCCTCAATGGAAATAATATATCCATCCACAGCATTCATTCACTTAACAATACATATTGAATATGTTCTGTGTATCAGTCACTATGCCGGTGACAGAATGGGAATGAAAAATGAAAGGACAGTCCACAGGGGGCATGGTGAATATTAATTTAATAAGCAAATAAATGTAAGTATGAAAACACGATGAGAAGGCAAGAGATAGGAAAACATGCTGGAGGAGGTAATAAAGCATTAGTAAAAGCTGATGGTTGAGTAGGTATTAACTAGGGGAGACCTGTGGGAAAAGTAGTCCAGCCAGAGACAGCAGCAGTTTGGAAATCCATGATCTAGGAAGAGGCTGGTGCATTTGAGGAAGTGGAAAGGGCCGGAGAAGAGTAAAAGGAGCCTCTGATGAGAGACAGAGGCAGCCAGCACATAGGGCCAGGCTCAAAGTTGTGGTCATTATCCCAAGAGTCAGAAACTCCAGTGTCCACAGGGAGTTTTGTTTCTGCTTCTGGCTTCTCCCTCACTTTATGGCAAACATACTGTTTTAACACTCACAGTCTGGATGATCTTTTCCTCCCTTGTAAAAGGAAAAGGTTGAATTAAATGAGCACTAAGGTTTATTCAAACCATGAATGTGTACCTTTTACACACTCTGCATTTTGCTCATACTTAAGTTGCGAGAGTGTGATGAAGATTCCCAAGGATTTATTGTGATCGTGAAGCCATTTGCCCAAGTAAAAACTGTCTTTTGAGGGGCTTGAAATATTTGTGAACTGCAAAGTAAGCATTCATGATCATCTTACAAAGCAAACTGATCTGCAATAGCATGTATCAATCACTTTAGCTATCAGTGTTTGTTTCCTTAGTATGGAACACAACATAGTCAAATGCAGGACACGTTTCAGCCACACCACCAATAAACTCTGAGGTCCCTTACAGTAAAGCCAATTTGGAATGATGTTAATGCTATTCAAGTATTTTCTATTCCTTTTTTCTAGTCATAGCATCTACCTTAGCAAAACAGGCTCTAAGGAACAGAGATCGTTCTTTAGAATCCTGTGCCATGTAGTGTTATGTACCTGCAACTTAGATGTTTAATCTTGCCTTGGTTCTAACGCCAGTCTAACACAATCTTTTTGTATGGGTTTGAAGAGGGCTCAGTCTTGTTTTCCTCTCAGTGTATTTCTAAATTCACCTTCTAGTGTTTTACTATTGTCAGGAATGGGAAAGCCTGAGTATCAAATGACAGCTAAGAAGAAAGTAATTAAACATCTTTACAAAGCCAATTGAACATACGTAATAGTACTTATTATCTGCTTAGTTTTAAGACATTCTTGCTACCAAATTCTACTGAATCCTTTCAGAATGTTGCGAGTGACAGAAACGTGTTATACGTAGACAATGGATTGGCTTCGGTAAAATAACACTAAATTTCTTTCTTCCTGCACAGTGAGCTTATTATATTTCAAACAAGAAGTTAGCATCTCCAAGACAATCCTAAGTCAAAAGGACAAAGCTGGAGGCATCACGCTACCTGACTTCAAACTATACTACAAGGCTACAGTAACCAAAACAGCATGGTACTGGTACCAAAACAGAGATATAGACCAATGGAACAGAACTGAGTCCTCAGAAATAATACCACACATCTACAGCCATCTGATCTTTGACAAACCTGAGAGAAACAAGAAATGGGGAAAGGATTCCCTATTTAATAAATGGTGCTGGGAAAATTGGCAAGCCATAAGTAGAAAGCTGAAACTGGATCCTTTCCTTACTCCTTATACGAAAATTAATTCAAGATGGATTAGAGACTTAAATGTTAGACCTAACACCATAAAAACCCTAGAGGAAAACCTAGGTAGTACCATTCAGGACATAGGCATGGGCAAAGACTTCATGTCTAAAACACTAAAAGCAATGGCAGCAAAAGCCAAAATTGACAAATGGGATCTCATTAAACTAAAGAGCTTCTGCACAGCAAAAGAAACTACCATCAGAGTGAACAGGCAGCCTACAGAATGGGAGAAAATTTTTGCAATCTACTCATCTGACAAAGGGCTAATATCCAGAACCTACAAAGAACTCAAACAAATTTACAAGAAAAAAACAAACAACCCCATCAAAAAGCGGGCAAAGGATATGAACAGACATTTCTCAAAAGAAGACATTCATACAGCCAACAGACACATGAAAAAATGTTCATCATCACTGGCCATCAGAGAAATGCAAATCAAAACCACAATGAGATACCATCTCACACCAGTTAGAATGGCGATCATTAAAAAGTCAGGAAACAACAGGTGCTAGAGAGGATGTGGAGAAATAGGAACACTTTTACACTGTTGGTGGGATTGTAAACTAGTTCAACCATTATGGAAAACAGTATGGCGATTCCTCAAGGATCTAGAACTAGATGTACCATATGGCCCAGCCATCCCATTACTGGGTATATACCCAAAGGATTATAAATCATGCTGCTATAAAGACACATGCACACGTATGTTTATTGCGGCACTATTCACAATAGCAAAGACTTGGAATCAACCCAAATGTCCATCAGTGACAGACTGGATTAAGAAAATGTGGCACATATACACCATGGAATACTATGCAGCCATAAAAAAGGATGAGTTTGTGTCCTTTGTAGGGACATGGATGCAGCTGGAAACCATCATTCTTAGCAAACTATCACAAGAACACAAAACCAAACACCGCATGTTCTCACTCATAGGTGGGAACTGAACAATGAGATCACCTGGACTCGGGAAGGGGAACATCACACACCGGGGCCTATCATGGGGAGGGGGGAGGGGGGAGGGATTGCATTGGGAGTTATACCTGATGTAAATGACGAGTTGATGGGTGCTGACGAGTTGATGGGTGTAGCACAGCAACATGGCACAAGTATACATATGTAACAAACCTGCACGTTATGCACATGTACCCTAGAACTTAAAGTATAATAATAATAATAAAAAAAATAAAAAAATAAAAATAAAAGAAATTGAGGCAAAACAATTTTCTCAGATTTTTCAGTTTTGTCTAAGTGGTTGCTTCAACTCTTACCTACTGCTTTTATTTGGCAGGGGAGAAGGGCTGTTTTCTCTGTGTAAAGAATCTGGAATTTAAAGTTCAGAAAGTGGTGACTTTTTCAGATGTCATAAAAGGCTGATATATGTGGTGGAATGGAATGAAAATGTCCTTTCAGAAAAAAGCCTGAATGATGTTGCAAATATGTGAGAAAGGCTTTAAACATGAAGAGGAGACCATAGAACATTTTGGCTGTTGTATTCTAAACTGTTATAATTCTTTACCTCTAGTGTGTGTGTGCGTGTGTGTGTGTGTCTGATGTCTGTGGCCTTACAGGAGAGGGTGGGGAAAAGCAGCAGGTGGCAGACTTGTGGGATAGCAAACACCAGCAGACTGGCCATGATGGTGTTTCTACAGGAAGAAACTATATAATGAAGGTTATGGATGCTCAGGTTAGCCAGCCAGCTCTATCATCCACTTGTCTGAGTTATTCAGGCTATAGCCATTTTAAATAAATATCTCTGTGCCTCAGACTCTTCCCCTAGGAAATAGATTGAACAGTACTTACCTTCTAGGATTGCTGTGAGGTTGAAATGAGATAATTCATGTGGAATGCTCAGAAGAGTGTCTGTACATTATCTTATATTATAGCAATGCCACATATGACCCCAGCTATTGTATGTCATGAATAATAAATTTTAACAGTGATCACCACCACATCTGAGAGATTAAATCAGGCTGTTCATCACAAAGTTTATCATATATAAGTGAAATAAGTGGTATCAAATAGATATCACAGATCAATGAGAAACTCTTTGAGTAATCTTTATGCTTCCAGGGAGATAACGTCTTACATTTTAATGTAGAATGATGACTGTGTAGTCAAAAATTCAATATTTCATGGTGAAAGTTTCTAATAATCAAAAGATATATTACTCCACTATAATAACTTGTAACCTACTGAGCTATTAGCTTTATAAACATTTTCATTTAACTTTCATGCCTTAAACGTATTGTGAGTCTGACTCATCCTATAAAGTTGGCCTCTTTTCTGGAATACTTAGCTCAGATAATTTCACCTAAGTAAATTGCTACCATGTTAAGAAAATATTTTCAAAACATCAGCATTTCAACGATGTGGGCGCTCCTTTAAGAGAAAAATCCAATATGTATTACTCCTTTAAATTATCTCTTAACTATGTCAGAAGAAAAATAAAGTTCTTATTTTAGAATTGGGTGATTGATGTGAGCATTAAAGTATAGCAGTTTAATAGATCCTGGTCTCAGCTAAAGAGTCTATAATATATAATTCATTAACCTAGGTCTGCCATACAGATTTATAGATAGTGAAAACAACCTGAGCTAGGAAGTTGGTAAGTGTTCAAATCATGTCTGGTGTCATAGCATGTTGGAGATTTTGAAGATTCACTGTCTCTTTAAAATCCAGGAACTTCCTTGAATACCTAGTGCCAGGGTAAAAAAAAAAAAAAAAAAAAAAAAATCTAAATTGAAACATTAGACAGAAAGTGTAGAGATAATGTAAGTGCTACTTTTTAAAAAGTTCAGTAGTCTAAAAGTAAGTTAAAGAGTGTTAATTGAAATAGTTTTGAAAAATTTGTAACAAAAAATGGTTTTAACTCCTTTTAATATTAATTTTATTCCTTCAACAATATGAAATTAGGATAAATTTTCGTGTTTCTTAGTACTAAGACTAAATGTTGGTATTTCTTACTACTAAGACTGACAAATATTTACCCATATTTATGACTCTGCCCATCAACTCTCATCTGATTTTGAACTTTTAAAAAGTTACTAGTATGAAACTGAAAAATAACTAATTTTCAGAAGAAAGAGGGACCTGAATTGTAGGGTATTTTTTGTTGCTGCTTCAGCTGCTGCTACTACTTTTTGAGAATAAAGCTTTAAAAAAAGTATTCATTCCCCTATGTTTTTAGAGGGACTGATTTTTAAAAATCACTTGCTATACCCATCAAAAAGAAAATGCTAAATAGAAAAATAGTAGATGAAAAATATGAACAGGAAATTCACAAGAAAATAAATACAATCAACATGTTGACCAATTTTAGCCTCATTCACAATTATGGAGACATAATTCTAAAATTCTCTTGGTATACAGACATGTAGATATTTCACTTGTATCATATTCAGGATACGGAGAACCAGGTACTGTGATACACTACAGGTAAGAATCTAAGACTAGTGAAGCCACATTGGAGGACAAATTCTTGGGTCTGGTCATTCCACTGCCAGAAATTTCCTTTCAAAGACTTTTACAAAATTATGCCAAGCTATCTATGTACAAGAATATTTACTAAAGCATTGCATGTGCTAGGAAAAAAAACTAAATACAACCTGAAAGCTCTTTAAGAAAGAGCTGGTTATATGAATAACAACAATCCATCCATCCAACATATTATGACACAGCCTTGCATTGAGCGTCCCTGGGAAAAACAGTCTTTTGTGGAATCTGAACCACATTAAACAAATGCCTAGTTTATAACAAGACTCTCTGCTTTTGAACAACAGGCCACTCCCTAAATTAGTTAAAACCTGCAAGTCTTTAAAAGATGAAATTCAGTTGAAATTAAATTATAATGTAGTCATTTAAATACTGATGCAAATGAAGTGTCTTCTTATGAAATTATACATGCATTAAAAGATTGATAAGAGAATTGGTTAGGGGAAGCTTAGCCTCTGAATTCCTAGCTGCTCAATAATAGGGGCTCTGATAACCTGTAATGATCTCCATAAAAGAGCAGGCTCCCAAGTTCTCTAGAATGGCCAGAGGTAATAGGCTGTATTGTAGTTGGGGACACTGCTGTAACAATGGCTGGAACCGTCATCTGCTGGAGAGTCTGTAGACTTTGTTTGAAGACCCCCTTGGTTATAGAAAAGAAATAAGTTGCTCCTAATTCCAGTAGCCTTTAACTTAACTTAAAAAGTCGCTAAAGACAAGGTTCCTTTGTATGGAATTAATTATCCCTTATTTCATTCATTTAATGAACAAATATTTATTAAGTACCTACTACCTTTCAGGCAATGTCCTGTGTGCTGGGGATACAGCCCAACCTAGCAAAATCTTTGTACTCTTAGAGCTAACATTCTCATAGGGGAGGACAAATAAATATACTATATATATGCACACACACATATAAATATATATATATATAGAAACAATATATTTAATGGGAGAGAGTAGTGAGACAAAGGAGAGGAAAGAAATAGAGTGACAGGGGTAGGTATTAGATAGCAAAAGTCTCCCTGCGGAGGTGATGTTTGAGCAGAGATTTGAGGGTGAGGGAGTGAACCATGCAGTTCTCCGGGAGATTAGCCTTCTTGGCAGATATGAAAGGAGAGCCAAGCAGCATGCTCCATGTGTGCAGAAGATGATCCTTTCTGGCCAAATAGAAAGCATATACCAATCATATCCTGCTCTATAGATAAGTTTTGTTTCTGGACGGATACTCAGGCAGTTTTTGATAGTACAGTACTTATCTCTGGAAGAGAAAGAAATGGGACCCAAGGATGGGGGGACAAAAATTTTACTTAACATTTTTTACTTGTAGTACTTTTTTTTATTGTTTCTACTATGTGCATTCTAAAAACGGTTTACCTAGATGTTAGGATTATAGGTTATTTCCATTTTATTTTGTATATTTATATGTATTTTTAAAAGACAATCATCCAATAACAACTTTTTAAAGGAATAAGCAACAACTTCTACAAGTATCCTTTTGTGGAATATTATTGCATATGTACTATGTAAGAGAACCATAACAGGCTTTTTCTTTTTTTTTTAAGAGAGTCTTGCTCTGTTGCTCAGGCTGGAGAGCAGTAGCATGATCTCGGCTCACTGCAACCTCTGCCTCCTGGGTTCAAGCAATTCTCTTGCCTCAGTCTCGCAGGTAACTGGGACTACAGGCTCATGCCACCACACTTGGCTAGTTTTTGCATTTTGGTAGAGATAGGGTTTCACCATGTTGGCCAGGCTAGTCTCGAACTCCTGATCTAAAGTGATCTGCCCGCCTTGGCTCCCGAAGTGCCACGTCTACAGCACACCTGAACTTTACCTACGGCTGTATCAGACACTTTCCTGCATGCTGAGCATCCTGCCCCAAATGTCAGACTCTGTTTCTAAGGACTTTCTCTGGCACCATAGGAACAGGTACTTCCAGGAAGGGAGGGGCCTCCACACCCCTGGAGACAAGCGTCAGTCAACACCATTGGATTCATGCCACAGCCCTTGTCATCCAGTGGGAAGATTCTGAGGTATGTTGAACAGGTATGTTCTCAGAGGGTCCCCGGGGGGACTCAGCCCCTAGTGCCAGCACTAGCAATCTAGTAATTAATGCACCTTTCCTGACTGACTTTCTTTACTTGTACTTCCTGGGATCAACTCAGATAAATTTTCTGTACCCAAGTCTTTGTTTCAACATCTGGTTTGGAAAGATTCCAGAAAGATAAGGCCACAGAACAGTGTGTGGCAGAGTGGGTGCTCTGTAAATGTTATTGAATTTATTTTCCAAGTCCTGCCGTGTACCCCATCACCAGCCAAAAGGGAAGCCTAACATGTAAACTCATATAAGTGTATGATTACTTACCCTGTTGGTGCATAGTTTGTTCTAGAAGCAATAAGAAAACCACATTATCTTTGAAATTCAAAAAAGAAAAAAAACTACTCAAGGAAAGTGACATTTTAGATATGTATTGAAAGATGAGGAGGAGTTTTCCAAGGAAAATCTAAGTGAAAAGCATTCCAGAAGAGAGAATAACATGCAGAGGCACGCAGTTATGGGAATCTCATGATGTTACTCAGAGAATGACAATGAGCTGCCCAACAAACCCTAGAGCCAACATTTTAAAACTTTGTAAATGAGATAAATCAAATTAAATGTAATAATAGATGTACAACTGCCTAAGACTTAATGCATAGCTTGTACAAGTATTCACACTGTTCAATTAACTTAAAACACACATTTGAAAAACAGTGGTACCTTCTGTACTACTGTGAAACTTATCATTTATTCAGCTTAGAGATAATGATTGGATTGTGAATATAAGGACTTTTGCAATGATGTGCAGCTTGCCATGGCTGTGATCAAATAGAAGAAGTTGTGGCATGCTCGATCTATGCATTCAGATGGGTGGTATAGAGGAGAGACCAAAGGAAGGCCATGCAGGAAACAAGCAAGAGGGTAATATCTCATCAGTCCTTATGGTTATGGGGTCTCATAAAAATAACTTCCAGCTCTATTATTTGGAAAAGCTCACAGAATTTAAATTTGTAACACTAAGAGTGAAAAGGAGAGCCTTATGACAGTCAGCATGAGAGGATAGTTTGTGGCCATAAGAAGTTGTAGATCTAGGAAGTCAGAGACCAAGAGTCATCTGGTCCCATCTTACTCCTTTTCCACTTGACAATAAGGTAACTGAGGTTGATAATAGTTAGATTATTTGGTCTAAGATCATGAAGGAGGAAAAAGGATGAGGAATCACTAATTATTGTACAGGGTTTACTCTTTCTGTTACATCTGAATAGAGAGGAACTGAGACAAAAATCAAATAGTGCTGCACATTTGCCATTACTAAAGTGTAAGAAATATTAGTTGTCTTGGTCCAAAATTAGTTCCCTCTTGTTTGGTGGGGCACTATGCCTGTTGCAGTGCAGATGACAGAACAATGGTGAAAATATGTCCAGAAAAGCTGCCTTTTAGAAGATGTAGGTTATGTCTATATGTTTCTAACATCACTGGCTAAATTATCTTGAATTCAAACTAGACAAAGCTACAAGAAGAGCAGTGAAGTAATTTTTTAGACCCAATTTGGGTCTTTTCTGGTCTCAATTCCTTTGAACTTGAAGCTGCACTCCCAACATCCACATTATGCACTCCCCCGCCCCCACAGACAATACTGCAGCATGTAGAGTGGCCAACCTTCCTAGTCACCCAGGATACAGGACTTCCGTTACTAAAGTAGGACAATCCCAGGCAAACATGACAGTTGATCATGCAAAGTACTTATTTCTCATGGAGGGAAAGGCTGTAGCAATGTGACCACAAACAAAGTCCTGCTCTCCTGGAAGCCTGATGCACTTAGCTTGATCCCATTGCTGAGAACTTGGCAGACCTTCAGCAAAAAAAAAAAAAAAAAAAAAAAAAAAAAAACATGATGAGGAAAGGAGGGGGAAAAACTACCTGTGTTCCTAACGGTTTTCTAATTCCTGATTCCAGTGGCACCCAAGAACCACCAGCAACTTTATCCTCTTAGTTACATAACACACTTGTATAACAAATTGCATATTTTATTGTTATTGTTGTTGTTTAGATCAGTGCAGGTTGGTTTCTGTAACACAGAACAAAAATAACTTTGATTATTATATTATCCATCAGCATCACTGTCCAAATAATTTTTTAAAAATTTTAAATCTCATGCCTTATTGATGGAAGGTCAGTAGTATAGTATTTGGGGAGGTTTATAGAAGTAGTATTTTCAAGGGGAGAATTATTAATAGTTTCTAGAGCAGTAGCAAAGTTCATTAATGCATCAGAAAGCAAAGCACTAATGGAAAAATGCTGCTCAGTTTCCAATTTTCTTTGTTAATGAGCACATTTCATTCTCAGGCCAACAATGACTAGTTCAGATTCCCTGGTGCCGGGAAAGTTCTAATCTCAGTACTATCTTGGTCTATTTTGAAATCACAGTGCAAATAAAGGCTGATATGTCTAGGCCTTAAAACATTTTTGGAAGCTAAAATTATATAAACAACACATTTTAAAAAAATATTATTACATAAAGTCTCAAGTCAAGGGTGCAGCAATTAACAATCCAATGAAGGATAATAAAAAGACAATGTATGAAAACACCATGATCTGTTTGAGCTCTGAATTGCTTCATCCTCACAAGGGATAAAGTCCCTATCCCCAGCCTGGGACTAGTTGGTCATCTACTTTGATCTCTCCCACTAGGTCTGAGGATAGAGAAGTATAAGCCACAAAAAGACAAAGAGAAAGTCCAAAGTGGGTTGAAAGAGCTCTCCCCTGCCTAAAAGAAAGTAATAAAAGAAGCACAATCTTGCAGTGATGATCTATTATGAATCTCACCACTTCTCACCACTTCCCCAGCACCAACCTTGTCCACGCTACTGCCATCTCTCAATTTCATGGCTAACTTTCATGGCTGCTCCTCTTTTGTATCCCAAGAGTCAACTACCCGCAAAACAGTGAGGCTGTATCTTTTGAAAATGGAAGCCAGACTGTAGCTCTCTTTGCTGAAAACATTCTGATTTCCCATCATACTCAGAACAAAATGCAAACTCCTTACATTAGCTTATAAGGTCTTACATAATCTGACTGTGAAGACAATATCAGTCTTCACAAATATTGTTTGTCCTTCTCACTACAATGTAAAGTTCATAAGCACAAAATCTTGCTTTCTCATGCACTGCTGTGTCCCCACTTTCTGGCATATAGTAAGTCAGTGAGAGAATGATAGAACAAATGAACAAACAAAGATATAAAACACATCAGTTTCAAGTCTCAGCCCTTTCACGTCCAGACTCTATTAATTTAACAAGTTACTTTCCTTTCCTAGACCACAATTTTTTTTCATCTCTAAAACAAGCAAAGCTACCTTCTCCCTCCAGAAGCTGCCATGAATAATAATTGAGATACATTATGTAAATCCCCTAGACCAATGCTAGAACTTAGTAAGTGATATGGTTTGGCTGTGGCCCCACTCAAATCTCAGGTTGAACTGTAGCTCCTGTAATCTCCACATGTTGTGGGAAGGACCCAGTGGGAGGTAATGGAATCATGGGGAGGAATTTTCCCATGCTGTTCTCATGATAGTGAGTAAGTCTCACAAGAGCTGATAGTTTTATAAAAGCCAGTTTTCTGGCACATGTTCTCTTCCCTGCCACAATATAAGACATGTCTTTGCTCCTCCTTTGCCTTCCACCATGATTGTGAGGCCTCCCCAGCCATGTGGAACTGTGAATTCATTAAATCTCTTCCTTCATAAATTGCCTAGTCTTGGGTATTTCTTCACAGCAGTATGAAAGTGAACTAATAGAGTAAATTGGTACCAGTAGAATGAGGTGCTGCTGTAAAGATACCCAAAAATGTGGAAGCAACTTTGGAACTGGGTAACAGGCAGAGGTTGGAACACTTTGGAGTGCTCAGAAGAAGACAGGAAAATGTGGGAAAGTTGGGAACTTCTTAGAGACTTGGAGAGCTCAGAAGACAGGAAGATGTGGGAAAATTTGGAACTTCCTAGAGACTCGTTGAATGGCTTTGACAAAAATGCTGAGAGTGATATGGCCAATAAAGTCCAGGATGAGGTGGTCTCAGATGAAAATGAGGAACTTGTTGGGAACTGGAGTAAAGGTCACTCTTGCTATGCAAAGAGACTGCTGGCATTTTCCCCTGCCCTAGAGATCTGTGGAACTTTGAACTTGAGAGAGAGGATTTAGGGAATTTGGTGGAAAAAATTTCTAGGCAGCAAAGCATTCAAAAGGTGACTTGGGTGCTCTCAAAAGCATTTAATTTTATTCATTCATGAAGATATGGCTTGGAATTGAAACTTATATTCAAAAGGGAAGCAGAACATAAAAGTTCAGAGAATTTGCAGCCTGATGATGTGATAGAAAAGAAAAACCCATTTTCTGGGGAGAAATTCAAGCCTGATGCAGAAATTTGCATAAATAATGAGGAGCCAAATATTAATGCCAAGACAATGGGGAAAATATCTCCAGGGCATGTCAGAGGTCTTCAAGTCAGGCCCTCCCATCAGAGGCCCAGAGGCCTAGGAGGAAAAAATGGTGTCATGGGCTGGGCCCACGGCCTTGCTGTTTGTGCAGTCTTGGGACTTGGTGTCCTGTGTCTCAGGCTAAAAGTGGACAACATATAGCTCAGACCATTGCTTCAGAGGGTGCAAGCCCCAAGCCTTGGCAGCTTACACATGGTATTGGGTCTGTGGGGTCACAGAAGTCAAGAACTGAGACTTGGGTACCTCCATCTAGATTTCAGAGGCTTTATGAAAATGCCAGAATGTCCAGGCAGAGGTGTGCTGCAGGGGTGGAGCCTTCATGGAGAAACTCTGCTAGGGCAGTATGGAAGGGAAATGTGGGGTGGGAGCCCCCACACAGTGTACCTACTGAGGCAGTGCCTAGTGGAGCTGTGAGGAGAAGGCCACTGTCCTCCAGACCCAAGAATGGTAGATCCATCAACAACTTGCACTGTGTGCCTGTAAAAGCTGCAGGTAGTCAATGCCAGCCCATGAAAACAGCCAGGAAGGGGGCTGTATCCTGCAAAATCACAGCGGCAGAGCTGCCCATGACCATGGGAACCTACCTCTTGCATCAGTGTGACCTGGACTTCAGACATGGAGTCAAAGGAGATCATTTTGGAGTTTTAAAATTTGACTGCACCGCTAAATTTCAGACTTGCATGGGGCCTGCAGCCCCTTCATTTTGGCCAATTTCTCCCATTTGGAACAGGTGTATTTACCCAATATCTGTACCCCCATTGTATCTATGAAGTAACTAACTTGCTTTTGATTTTACAGGCTCATAGGCAGAAGGGACTTGCCATGTCTCAGATGAGACTTTTGGACTGTGGACTTTTGAGTAAATGTTGAAATGAGTTAAGACTTTGGGGGACTGTTGGGAAAACATGATTGGTCTTGAAATGTGATGACATGAGATTTGGGAGGGGCGAAGGGAGGAATGATATGGTTTGGCTGTGTTCCCACCCAAATCTCATGTTGAAATGTAGCTCCTATAATCCCCACGGGTTGCAAGAGGGACCCAGTGGGAGGTAACTGAACTATGGCAGTGAGTTTTCCTGTGCTGTTCTCGTAATAGTGAATAAGTATTATGAGATTTGCTAGTCTTATAAAGGGCGATTCCTCTGCACATGACTCTTGCCTGCCACCATGTAAGATGTGCCTTTTCTCCTCCTTTGCCTTCTACCATGATTGTGAGGCCTCCCCAGCCATGTGAAACTGAGTCCATTAAACCTCTTTCCTTTATCAATTACCCAGTATTGGATATGTCTTTACTAGCAGCATGAGAACAGACTAATACAGTAAGTGTTTAACAAATTTTCTTTCCCCTTAGTTGTTCCTCCACCCTCCCAAGAAAACCAATAGCAACATAAAGGGAGCTTCACAGGTTATCAGAGCAGCTGTTGGGTTATATATGCCATGAATTCATGAACTCGCATGAGTTTGAAATTCTCTTTATTCAATTAGATTTCTTTGTGCCTGTACATTTATTAAAGATTCAAATATTCCCAGAAGAAAACATTCATAAAGTCATCCTTCATCTTGGTAAAAGTGATTTTTCAAGTGAATTCTTTTTGTGACTAAAAGTCCTATAGAAGATATCAAAAGCAAAAACCAAAGATGCCAAAGAGGAGCTTCATAGATGTCTAGAGAGTTTTTGTAATCTAAAATCAAAGCCTGACATCAGAGTCACAACTAAATCATGAGATGAAACAGCTCGTTCTTGAACAAGAGTAACTGAAGATACATGCCTTTAGTGTGGGCATCACTCAGTGTCAGCAGGTTTGTTGCTACATGACCAACGTGTACACATGCTGAGAAATTCCCCAGTGGCTAGGCCAAAAACAAAGCGTGAATTTTTTCATTAGCTACAGAAATTATTGTATTAAAATTAAGCTACTGATATGATAATTCCAAAAAGCCTTAAGATTTCTGTATAGTTCAGCTAAGATGACCAGATGGCCCAAATTCTGCTACAATTCAGCCTAATATATCTATGTCTTCCATTCTCCTTTTACTCTTGGGGTAGAAAAGGGAGGAACTAGCCATGATCAGCTACCCTTCTTTTCTTTCCACCATCCTTCCACAAAGAATAGATGTACTGAAACAAACTCACCTAAGCTGCTCACACTACTATCCTAGCCTTTGAAGTAGTCTGAACCTCTGATGTTGCTACCCTATCATCTCACATCTCTTTAGTGGCCCTGAAATAAATCACCAATTCTGTCTCTTCTGTCCCCATAGACAGTGTAGCCTAAAAATGCCTGGGCTCCCTGGATCACAGAGAATTTGGAATCAGGAAAAAGTCTCTGGAAGCTGAAGAGCTTGAGGGCCTGTAACACTGAGGGATTTCAAAGACTATCCTTTTATCCATTTTATCTTCTTCAATGACATGCTTCCTTTCCCCATAGCTCCATCGCCATCCCCAAACTAGATATATTTTTGAAGTTGAAATCCCCTTTGAAAAATCAATAAAATTCTATCATTTATAAAATATATTCTCTTTTTTTTTGGCCCAGATGTGTTTTTAATAGTATATCACACCCAAACTTCTGAAGTCATGTGTGTAATCATGGGGTAGATTGTTAATAATCAGCCTGGTTTGGCTGAAGTATTGTAGCTTTATTTTATTTCCTCACATATTCCTTCATGTAATTTTGAGCTCACATTCTCAAAATGAATGGCTCCAGTTCAGTAAACAGA
This sequence comes from Mandrillus leucophaeus, assembly GCF_000951045.1. Lineage (NCBI taxonomy): Eukaryota > Metazoa > Chordata > Mammalia > Primates > Cercopithecidae > Mandrillus > Mandrillus leucophaeus. The sequence goes on from NW_012103987.1 coordinate 2,084,473, forward strand.
TATAAATAAGACTGATCTTTGGACAGACATAAACGTTATTTTTATAGAAAGAGCTCATTTCTTGCACACTCATACCTGAAGTTCAGCCAAAAATGTCTTCTTTCTTCAGAAATCTGTGCTGCTGGTATTTCTTAAAGAAAGAATTCTAAATCAGGGAGGGAAGAATGACCTGAAATCTCATCAGTGTCCTAAATTCTGTACTAGTAATTTTAGAACCATAATTTTAGAACATGAGATTGCACTGAGGAGCTAATAATAATACTAAAACTTGTTGCTATCTTTTCTCAGCCTAGATCAAAGGTTTTATAAGCAAAGAACACTATAGCTCTAAAAAAATTGTAATTATTACTATGTCATTTGCAGGGCAACCAAGATTAATTCTTTGTTTTGAGAGGCCACCTTGTCTTCTCTGTATGCTAAAGGTAGAGGGAGTTTAGAAGTAAAAAGCAAATTCTTTTTAAATATCAGCTTACTCAAATGGTTAAAAATATTTTTCAGGTGCAAAGTCCTTTGTCTGTGGTTTAACATTCTGCAGAGTTTTCCCTTGCTATTCAAACTTTACTCATTATAAAAAGGAGGAGAATAAAACATGAGAGGGCCCCTAGGGTCTTGTTTTATTTAAAAGTCCTCCAGGGATCTCATGCGATACATCAGTGTTGACTACATCCCCCTTCATTGTTTTCTGTATTTTCAATTATTTTTTGATAATTGTTGACTGTTACTAGAGGCCAAGCACTGTGTTAGGATCTGAAGGTATTAAGTTGACTCCATTCCTGTTTTCAAGACAATAACTCAGTCTATTTTTAACTTTTATTTTAAGTTCAGAGGTACAAGTGCAGGTGTGTTACATTGCTAAACTTGTGTCATAGGGGTTTGTTGTGCAGATTATTGTATCTCCCAGGTATTCAGCTTAGTGTCCATTAGAATAATTCAGTCTTAAAAACTGCTGGTTCTAATCAGTGCCTCTACTTACAATGAAAGTCATCATCATTTGCTTCTGGAATCCATCAACTCTCCTTTTTCCTTTCAGTCCTTTGCTCTCTCCAAAAGCTCTTCTCTAAAATGTAGCTACTGTTTGACTACTAACCTCTCCTTTTACTCTCTTCACCTTCACCTACAATACACTTTCGCCAATAGACTAAGAATCTACCATTGTAGAAGATATGCAATGATATAGGAGTATAGCCTTTCAAGGAATATAACTTTTTAAAGAGGACCTTGGGAGGGGACAAAATTTAGCTCAGGCTAAAGCTTCTAGCAATGAACTTTCACAGTGTGGGGCATATGGTTACTTGATGTGTTAAATCTCTTATGTTTACAAGAAGCAGAAATATACAAACATTAATACAAAGTAGGATTAATGGTGAGAATACAGGTATTTCATGGACCAAGGACAGAAAATGAAGAATAGATGGGAATTCAGTGGCATTTTTACTGGAAACTAGAAAAATCAAAGGGAGTGATGGTTCTCCATCCCTCTCTTTCTCTCTCAAGGTTTCTAACTTCTACTTCTCTCTGAGCTTGGTGCATCTGCCTTTCTCAATGAGCTGATTCTTCTCATTCACCTTGCACATGGCTGAATGTAGCCAGCAGTCCTGACTCCGTATCATAAAGTTCTAGTCTTCTACCCCTCACTAACTGGTATCAATCTTGGCCCCTCAATTCAAATATGAAGAAGGGAGAGAAACTGGGGGAAAATATGTGAGTCAGAGTCTAATTAATCCAGCTGATCTCTTCAAACCAGGCTACAAAATTTGCAGTTTAATGCATAGGCAAATATTGGGTAAGGCATTCCTCTTAGCCCAGAAAGTATCAAGGCAGCAAAGTAGATAGGGCTGTCTAAGCAGGATCTAGATAGGGCAGAAGTTTTAAAAACTCTGTGTGTAAGAACAGGCAATGACATATCTTTAAAGGACCCGGACTCTGTATCCTATCATAATATATCTGTAGGTTTTCACATGTTCAGCCCTTCCTCTCTTCCTCCTTTCCAATTATTATCACTATTATTTAATTTGAAATCCATAGTAAATTTGTTTGCTTGCTTTCCACATCTTTTGTATTATCCTTCATTTTAGGTCCTCAACCTTCAGAACCTAGTTAGCACTGAAACAAAATAAAATCTACATAGATGCTCTAGTGGCTATAATTGCCCACTTCTAAAGCAATCATGATAAGAAGGTATTCAAACCATATCCATCTGTCATGGCACACTGTGGCTGGAACACTGTGTATCATAGAGACAAGTGGGCAAAAAGGATGAGATATTCTAAAGGCCCTTCAAAAACATAGCCAGAAAGGAGCTGAGGGGCCTCTGAATTGCCTGCTCTTCAACTGACAAGATTGAACTGGCCCTGCCTCAAAACATAATTTGATATCTTTTCTATACTTACCTGATCTCTTTACAACTCGATCTCCCTTTGTTTTTCTCTTTCTCTTCCTCCTCGCAATATGTTATCCCTGATCTTAGCTGTTGAGAGAAAACAAAACATTTTACTACAGATGGGTAAATTGCTCACTTGCACACAATACATAGTAGTCCAAGAAACTGTGCCATGGAAGATATAAAATAAAATCTGCCCTGATAAAAACTCCCTTATGAAATGCTCCAACATTCCCTAAATTCAACTAGCCAATAGGGTTATATTACACACTTCATTTCATAAAGATGACTTTGATGACACAGACAACTTGAAAAGTAAATTCTAATTTCTGTCCTTCAGAAACAACTTTTTGGATGAATAGGAATGAACTGAATGTTAGAAGAATGGTAAACAAAATAGAAGGAGTACTCAATTAAGTTTCCCAGCTCCATTACTGGATCTATAATTGACTAATCTTGTGAGTTTGGCAAATTGCCTAACTCCTATGGGGCTCAATTTCCTCAAAAGTCAAGCACTGGGTTAGATGCTAAAGCAATCACTGTTGGTTCCAGGAGTTATTCTCTCCCCTTGTTTCATTCTGTTATAGCTTATCTCCTACTATAGAAAATAAACGTAATTATCTTCACTTCTTTAGCCTCCCCTGCAGCTAGGACATGGGCACCTAACCAGTCTTAGAAAATGAAACTGATCATTCTGCCTGGGGCACTCTGGGAAAGGTTTTCATTGCTATTGAAAATAAATTTCCCTCCTAACTACATGCCTTTGGAAGTTTTCATGGCTGCAACTGTGAAAGCCATTATGCAAACCATGATATAGCTAAGAAGATTACACAGAATCTGACCCAGAGCCCTGCCAAATTTTTTAGCTGCTGAATCATCAGCCCTAGAAGTCAATAAACAATGTCTCATTACATAAGCTATTTTTATTTAGGTATTCCATTACTTATAGCCAAAAACGTATCCTTATTATATTGATACCATTATTTCTAAGACCCCTACCAGCTTTAAGAACATATGATCCTATATAAAAAAGAGAGAAAAGCAATGAAAGTTGTCCCATTGATAAGTAAACTATTTTAAGGATCAGTAGAAGAAAGACTTCAAAAAGGGATACTCCAAGATAGCAGACATATAGCCAAAGTAGATAGCTGCTTATATGGCATGGCCTGTAAAGCCCAGAGATGAACCTACCCTAAACATCTGCTGCCTTTATACCACAGTTAGTGGAAGGGACATCTATGGTGTACACCTGCAATACTTAAACTGACCATTATTGTTAACACTCTTTCTACATTAGGAATCTGCCTCCCACCATAAAAGTCAAATAGAGATTTTCCCCCTTGCTGTCCCTAACAGCTAGAGTATGAGAAAATGACTGAGAACTAGCTAGTTGAATGTTCCTGGACAAGATTTTGGATCTTAGGGGCTGCAAAATAGGGATGCCAAGGCAGTTATAAAGTTATTGATGGGAGACTCCTTAGCTTTGATGCAGTAGTGAAGGTACTACTAATTGTGGCTTCTTAACCAGACTGTTTTTGTGGTGTGAACTTGGATAAGAATTCTTGATGGGCAGTCTCCCTCAGTCCTGCCTATGTTTTAAACCTGGTTTTTCAATTTTCCAAAAGCTTTGGGTGCTATCTCCAATATAGTCCAAGTAAATTATGTTTTGGTTTTGGTTAACCAGGACCCATTTTTGTTTATCACAGCCAAGAAAGCTGGCTGAGTCTCAAAATCTTCAGTGTAAAGAAGTATGTCTTCAGAAGTCTAGATTTCATAAAGACTTGTGAAACTAAAATTTAGAAGAACAACTTCAGCTTTTGAATAACATCTGGAACTTTCCAATAACTTCCGGCTCTATCAAAGAAAGTAATTTCAGTCCTGGAAGGTATCTAGGGAACCAAGTCAGTCCTCCATGAGGCAGCCGTGAGTATATTGGCTGCTCACCCCCTGCAGGTGCATACCTTCCCCAAGGACTTTAGAATAAGTGGTGGTCATTCATGACATCAGAAAACACCTTCATTTCTCACTGCCATTTT
>NW_012103987.1:2091068-2092423 GCF_000951045.1 Mandrillus leucophaeus
TCAGAAAACACCTTCATTTCTCACTGCCATTTTTCAAGGAGAGCTATGACTGTCCTTCAAAAGTGTCTCCCGCATATACTCAGAGAGGTGTGTGTATTTGAGGATCAACATTGAGTAGAATACCTTTATTAAGAACAAGACCTGCAGAGTTGGCTGGAGAGAATATAAACTCTCTACAATTTCGGAAACATTTCTGCAAGTCTAAGATTATTTTTAAAAAACAATATAATTGAGGATATAAACAACAACAAAGAATTTCCTGGGAGTTTTAAAAGATTTCCCAGCTCCTCCCGAGACTATAGAATCACATTCACCAGAAATGGAGCCTAAGATTATGCATTATAGAAAAGCACACGATCCTGTTTCACAGCCAGGTACGAGAACCACTAACTTGAAGATCATGCTAGTATTATTCAACGTGTGGTCCACTATCAGCATCATCTGAGGTCTTATTAGAAACGCAAATTTTCTCAGGCACTACCCACACCTACCAATCAGAATCTGTCCCAGCCACAGGGCCCAGGAATCTTGGGTTTTAACATATTGTCCAGATGAGTCTTCACACTAAACTTTGATAAGCACTGAATTGCACATATTTTAAATCACAGAACACAGCTATTGCTATCTTGTGTTTGCAACCCAAGGCAACTGAGGATCAGTTAAATGAGACACTCAAGGTAACACAGCTAGTAAGTGCCAAAACTGGGACAAAATTTGAAGTTTGATTGAAATCTTCATCAAACTGTCATTTAATTCTGATATTTTACCTTTAGGCTTTATACTAAAGTATCAAAGTCTTTCCTCAAATGAAAATATATTACTCTGCTTGGATAAATCATCAAAACATTAAGAATTAATAAAATGGCATCCATTCATTAAACGTAAATAAGGTAACCTGTTACCAGCAGAGACTTGAGGGAATGAAACCCAGAACAGTCAGCTTGATAGCCAAAGCAAACCTTTTTTTTTTTTTTTTTTTTTCCTGAGACAGAGTCTTGCTCTGTCACCCAGGCTGGAGTGCAGTGGCGCGATCTCGGCTCACTGCAAGCTCTGCCTCCCAGGTTCATGCCATTCTCCTGCCTCAGCCTCCCGAGTAGCTGGGACTACAGGCACCTGCCACCACGCCCAGCTAATTTTTTGTATTTTTTTTTAGCAGAGACGGGGTTTCACCGTGTCAGCCAGGATGATCTCGATTTCCTGACCTTGTGATCTGCCCACCTTGGCCTCCCAAAGTGCTGGGATTACAAGCGTGAGCCACCGCGCCCAGCCTAAAATACTTCTTTTAAAAAAACTATAATACACTATAAAAACTATAAATGGTAGCTCTGTGCATTAGCTTCAAGTTCTTGTTATTT
>NW_012103987.1:2094763-2096668 GCF_000951045.1 Mandrillus leucophaeus
CACCCCCTGCAGGTGCATACCTTCCCCAAGGACTTTAGAATAAGTGGTGGTCATTCATGACATCAGAAAACACCTTCATTTCTCACTGCCATTTTTCAAGGAGAGCTATGACTGTCCTTCAAAAGTGTCTCCCGCATATACTCAGAGAGGTGTGTGTGTTTGAGAATCAACACTGAGTAGAATATGACCTTTATTAAGAACAAAACACGCAGAGTTGGCTGGAGAGAAAGAGGCCCACAATTGTTCCATTTATAGTGGAGTTGCTCCCCTATCCACCAAAGACCAGACTTCCTGCTACAATTATAAAAACAAGTTACAAAATTATAAATAAAATAAAAGGAAAATATAAACGAGAGCTATATCAACATAAAGATAATAAGTTAATTGTAGGCTAAAGTGGTTGGTAGAAAAATACATTGAACAAAATAAATGCAAAAAAGATTATCATTAAAAAGAAAACAGGAACTGGGACAAAATTCAATATAAAGAAAGAAAAATAAAAAAATTAAACAGATAAAAGGTAATGAAAAATCTCAGATTAAAATGAATAGTGAAAAGGAAAATAAGTTATAAATAGAGATCAAAAAGATACTATGAATCAATAGGAAAACACTATTTTTAAAAACCCTTTTTCAAAATAAGGTGTACCAAACAATGCAAAGCTCTAAATAGGGTGTGTGTGTGTTAAATTGTAGCAATACCATTCTCAGTAAAGATAAGGAAAACATAAACAACTGAAGGAGGTAGCTGGAAGCACTCAAGCATCAAACCAATTCCTTTGTAGGAAGGTATAGAGAGAGCAAAACAAGGACCATCTATAACATTCTAGGACAGTTATCTTTGTCAATTTTACCTAATTAAGATAAAAATACTGTCTCAGAAAACATAACCCCGGAAATTAGGCAAGTATGTAGTTGTCTTAATGTTGCCTTTGTTGTCTTTGGTAGCCAAATACTTTTTCTTGAGCCTCCACTATATATAATACGTCAATACGAGTCTCATCATTTTCATATTGGCTGTCTTATGTAATTTCCTCAACAAAATTGGCCAGGCTCAGTGGTCTTCAAACACTATCCATACACTGTGTATTAGTTTCCTTCTGTTTCTATAAAAATGACTTAGTGGCTTAAAACAATACACACTTATTCTCTTACCATTTAGGAGGCCAGAAATCTACCATGAGTCTCCCATAGCTAAAGTCAAGGCATTGAGATAGGGCTGGCTCCTTCTGGAAGCTCTGATAAATAAACTATTTGCTTGACTTTTCCAGCTTTTTGAGGCTGTCCTCATTTCTTGGTTCACAGGCTGCATCACAATGCCTTTTCTCCTTCCACTTCCATTATTACATTGCTTCTTCTCTGATCATAACTCTTCCTGTGTCCCTTATGATTATAAGGACCATTGTGATTACCTCCGGTCACCTGGATGATCCATGCAATGTCCCCATCTCATGATTCCTAATTTAATCACATCTGCAAAGTCTATTTTGCTATACTAGTTGACATACACAGGTTCTGGGGATTAGGATGTGGACGTCTTCAGGGGCTGTTATTCGTCTACCAAAGACTAGTCATGTCAGAATTTCCTGAGAAGTGAATAGTTAACAATATTGTACCAATGTTAATTTCCCAGTTTCTATTATTGTATTGGGATGAGATAAATGGTTAACATCAGGGGAAGGTAGACATCTAGAACATCTGGAACTTTCCAATAACTTCCGGCTCTATCAAAGATAATAATTTCAGTCCTGGAAGGTATCAAGGGAACCAAGTCAGTCCTCCATGAGGCAGCCATGAGTATATTGGCTGCCCACCCCCTGCAGGTGCATACCTTCCCCAAGGACTTTAGAATAAGTGGTGGTCATTCATGACATCAGAAAACACCTTCATTTCTCACTGCCATTTT
>NW_012103987.1:2097718-2104635 GCF_000951045.1 Mandrillus leucophaeus
GCGATCTCGGCTCACTGCAAGCTCTGCCTCCCAGGTTCATGCCATTCTCCTGCCTCAGCCTCCCGAGTAGCTGGGACTACAGGCACCTGCCACCACGCCCAGCTAATTTTTTGTATTTTTTTTTAGCAGAGACGGGGTTTCACCGTGTCAGCCAGGATGATCTCGATTTCCTGACCTTGTGATCTGCCCACCTTGGCCTCCCAAAGTGCTGGGATTACAGGTGTGAGCCACCACACCCAGCCAGCAAAATCTTATATCATAGCCCATGAATATATTGACCCAATCATATATTTCAAAAATTTCAGACCTAGTCCTTTCTTTAGTTATTTTGATCTATAGTCTCTATATTCATATTCTCAGATATAACTTCCAAAAAATGAGACTCAGAAAACATGTATCTTACATATGGAGGAACAGCCAAGGAGACAGGTCCACATGTGTACTGGGAGAAGGAACCTATCCTCACTCCAAACCCGCTCCCTGCATCTTGGGGCCCAGTACATTCAAAGACCCAGAGAGCAAAAAGAGGCATTTGGTAAGGAAACTCAAAGCCAAGAAAGAATAGGACACCAGGAAGCAACTCTAAGATTTTGGCCATCATAGCAGAGTACCAGGTCTGATTATCATGCTACACCAGGGATCTGGGCATCTACCTCAGTACATACTTCATGTGGGTCCACATTGCAAAGAAAAGATGAAACTGAATGATTGAAAGTTGACACCAGAAAAGAGGCAGGGCAAGAAAAGAGGAGGTAGAAATTTAAAAACATTAAAAAAAAAAAAAAAACCCAAGAATTTTCCCCTAGTGACATTGGCCAAAGTAGTTAACTGAAAGGGCCCTGTGGGATAGTTGTTGTGAGTGGCCCACACTCACTGTGGGTTGGAAAAACTAGTGGTGAAAGAAGCAGAGCCACTTCTACCCCACCTGTGGATTCCATAGAAGTGATAAGATAAAAATTGAACCTGAAGGACTTTTCAGTTCATTTTTCTGGTCTTGGATGTGCTTATCCAGTTGATTGTAAGGATGCTTGATGAATTGAACTACTAATCTATTTGCAAGCAGTGGTGAGCTCTGAGAGAACAGTAGATCAGGCACAAGATTGAGGGCTTGAAGAACCTGAGGGAGGTTTGGTGAGAAGAAAACCAACTTGCCCTAAGCCTAAGGGAGCTCAGTGGGTGAGCCTACACCCACACTGTGGGCCTCAAGGCCAGGCCATCCTCTTTCTGTGGACCCCAGAACTTTGCTCTCTGTATTGTGTGGGAAGGTGCCCTACCTCCTGCTGAGAACATTTCCAAATGCTAAGGACCCTTGAAAAGCTCATTTATTTCAGATCCTCACTTATTCAGCCCATAAAAAGTTCTGGTATGGAGAAACCCAGTTGACGTTTGAAGGGACAAAGATTAAGAAAATAAATCCTAGAAATGATTCTGAGCCCTGTTTGCCATTGGTTCAACGACTCCCATAGTTAACACCTGAAGCCTGATTAGAACGAATTTTGAAGTACTTTGTAAACCACTCAAGTACTTAGTGGCTCTTGCTTAAGAATGAAGTCTAAATGCCTCCAAACAGATTGGGAGGGAGGGAAAAACATGCACTACCCTCTCTGAGCTGTCCTGACATGCTGGTTGCCTTCCAGACTACCTGATTAAATCAGTACCTAAATTTGTCGCTGGCCTATTTTCGCATCTCTACTATAGGCAGTTAATGTAAGTCCAATGCTCTGTGAATAATTTTTGTGTGAAACTTAGGGTTAGCCCATTCTATTTTCTTATCTGAATCTTGCAAATGGTGGCCTATGATTCTAATTATTGTCAGAAGTGGGTCACGACCTAATTGTGTGAGCAAAAGAAGACTGGGAGAGAGCCAAGCAAAGAAAACAAGATTCACCTCCACAAATGACCTCCACGAATGACTTCACACACATGCTACTACCAGATACCTGCTGAGGACACAAAAGGCCAAGGAGAAATCAGAAAATCATTGAACTGATTTCTCCTCAACTGATTTCAATTCAACACTTTTGAAATGTCATAGCTCTGCACTGATATTGAGAAGAATTCTCACCCTAGTATCATTCTAGCCGCTTGAGGCTGAGAAACTCTTTGGTGTTCAATGCCTATAATGCTAGAGCAGGTTATATAAAAATAAAACACTCAGCTTCTGGCCTCAAGGAATATATAGTCTAGTGGAGGAAAGACAAGTAAACATATCTATGAAACAGCGTGGTAGGTGCTATGATGGAAGCGAGCCCTGTATTGTAGGAGTGAGAAGACGGCAGCCAACCCACAATGGCATGGCCAAAGAGCAGAGAGGGAGGAAGAGAGGGAGCTGGTAGGGGAAGAACAATGAGCCTCCTTATTATTTTGTGTGTGTGAGATCCAGTGAGGCATTTGTTTGTTTGTTTGTTTGTTTGTATCATTCCATGTTTTCAGAAGATAGGATCAGGGAATAACTCTGTTAATGCCTCCTGGGTTTCCCATCAAAGACTAGACCCTAAAGAAGACCTATCTTTCCCTGAGGCATCGAGAAGAGGAAGAAGCTTGAATGGGCTGATGGCAATAGGAGTCGTTCCAAATAAGAAACATTGTATAAGACAGTTTATACATGTCATCAATCACCAGAGGAAAACAACGTAGAACACACAACCAGACACTACTTTCCCTAACTAAATTAACCTTATTTTGTCAGAATTTCCTGTAACCATTTTCTACGTAGCTTCTCTCCATACCCTGTGAGGTCCCTGACTCCTATGCTTCCATCTTCACAATCTCCCACCCACTCTCATCATTTTGCCTCTGCTCTTGCTTGCATAACACAGTCTAGATCCTGTTTATGTCTCTCCTGGTAGTCCATAGCAACAGGCTCAGAACCTACTCACTCCAGTGCAACCCACCAGTACTGACAATTGAGTATTTGCAAACTATGGCTACTGCCAAATGAGTCCTCTGCTTGGTGTCTCTGCAACACTTCCATGAAAGAGCTTCTTCAACATTTGAAGCCAACATCACTCTATGCAACACCCAAACAGACATCCATGCTATTTTTCTCTCAGGGGCTGATTCAAATGCTCCTCATTTTGGTTGTTGTTGCTGCTTTTAAACTTTATTTTCTAAAATTCTATAGGTGCACGTGGTAAATATTTAAACAGTACAAAGGATATGAAGTTAGAAAGTGTGTCTTCTTTCACCATTGAAACTCACTCATACCTCCCTGAATTTCCCAGAGACAATGATGTATTTGGTTCCAGCGTCATTCATTGCACCTATAAGCATGAATATATATATACACACACACACAAAATATGAATGCACGAATCTATATATATGTATATATACACACACCATATGGATACATATGTATGTGTATATGCATCTATATCAGTACAAATATATAGAACTCCCTTATCCTTCTTAGCAGCTGCATAATACTCCATTATAAAATATGTCATAATTTAATCAGTACTCTACTAACAAGTTGATTAGTTTACTCTTTTGCCTGTAAAAATGGTGCTAAATTATACATTCTAACTATAATTAGAGAAAGCAGAGAAAGATTTTTATAATAAAGCTAATGGTGCTGAAGCCTCAGGATCCCTCACTTATATGGGCTCATTGATTTTTTTTTTTTTCTCACAATGAGGGAATTGCAAAATTATATGTGCTTCAAGGTACACAGAACTTAGATCAGCACCTGGATGTAGTATAAATGTTCTGTGACGGCAGAGTCGAAGTATATGTGTATATTACATTTTGAATGATGTTGCTGAATTCTAAAATCATGTCTGTAATCCATGCTGATGAAAATTCTCTTCACTTCTTTACAATTCTCATGGCATTCCTTTGACATTTCTACTAGGATACATCTCTTTAGGCCTTGTATGTTATTCAGGTACTTATCTCACCTTCTTCATGCAGCTGTAAGCACCTTGAAGTCAGCACTCGATTGTTCTGTCTCTGTATTCTACCCAGTGCCTACCGAGGTGCCTTTCACATAATAGACATGTAAATGTTTGTTGAGCCTGCTTGAAGTTGTTTTTGGATACGATAGATATATAGCATAATAAATCAGTTAATAAAATACTTATATAGAGTGAACAAATAGACCTCTTCCACACTGTCTTAAGTACAATTTGAATTTGGATTCTATCCATAAGATACCAGCACTGCCACGTTTGCAGGTTTAACAGCTATTCTTTCCTTCCATCATTAAAATCATGTAAAAATAGTATACAGCAGTGGCCTAAGGCCAAAGGCCTACAAAATAGTACCTAATTTGTTCTCTTCCCAATTTTTCCAGTTAATATTAAGCAACTGGTATTACAGTCTAAATATAACTTTGTGCCCAAATTTACAAATATTAAAAATAATCAAAATCTTACTGAAGCCTAAATACATGCTGGTAACTGCTTTCTTATTATCTTTAATAAGAGGCCTACTCCTTTCAAATAACAAGCAAATTTTACTTGTTAGACATAGTTCTTTACAAAAGCAGTACCAGGTACTAAAAACCTTTTCAATTTATGTGTAGTGTTTGCCAATCAGTTCAGAGCATTCAGGTTAAACTCATCAGAACACGTAAATGTTAAAATGAATGGGATATGTAATTTCTCATTTTAAGCAATTCAAAGTATAGCAATATTGGAATCACTGTTAAAGACAGTTTTTCCTTGATCTAAATAAAAATTCAGAGTCTCTCAGAACCCCAATTAAGGCTTATCATACATTAATCTTAGTCTTTTTGATTGTCAACTGATATTAATTTGATTCTAACTCTGCCGGTCCCTCTGTACTTCCTAAGATCTCCATTTTTTTTCTCTCTCATTATTCCTAGTAGTCCTCTCACTTTGATATGCATCATGATCACCTGGGAAGTTTGCTAAAAACACAATTTCCCAGTCCTATCCCTACAGTGTCTGATTCAGTGATTTCTCAAGAATATGCTACTCAATGTATGGTCCCTGTGACATGGCCTTGACATCACCTGGAGGCTTGTTAGACACTCAGGATCTCAAGCCCCACCCCAGCCCTACTAAATTATAATCTGCAATTTTAACAACATCCTAGTAGAGTCATATGCACATTAAAGTTGGAGAAGTGCTAAACTATCGCCCTCTTCCTTCCCATCTTTTTTCAGTTTGTCTCCTTGACTCTATCCCCTCTTAGCCACTCAAAGACATCAGTCTTCAAATAACCTCCTCATTTTCTTATATCTTCACTGTACCCAGTGCTTAAAATATACCAGTGAATGAGTCCAACAAAGCTCCTACCATCATGGAGTTTATGTTGGCTTTGGGAAGACAGACAACAAAATTAACAAATGAAATAAAACAGGCAATGACTGGAATAGGTTAAGAAAGAAATAAACATGGCGGGGCACGGTGGCTCATGCCTGTAATCTCAGCACTTTGGAAGTCCGAGGTGGGCAGATCACGAGGTTAGGAGTTCGAGACCAGCCTGGCCAGCCTGGTAAAACCCCATCTCTACTAAAAATACAAAAAAAAAAAAAAAAAAAAGGAGCTGGGCATGGTGGCACACACCTGTAATCCTAGCAACTCGGGAGGCTGAGGCAGGAGAATTGCTTGAACCTGGGAGGCGGAGGTTGCAGTGAGCCGAGATCGCGCCACTGCACACCAGCTTGGGAAACAGTGCGAGACTCTGTGTCCAAATAAATAAATAAATAAATAAATAAATACGTAAATACATAAATAAACACAGTAGAATGAGGTAGGAACTATTTTTCTTATTTTACAAATAGGGAAACTGAAGTTGGAGGTCACACAATTAGTTGAGGGTCACATAGCTAGTAAGTGGCAGTGATCCAAGTCTCTGTAATGCCAGGCCCTATGGTCTTAGTCACTCTGCTAAAATGTCTTCATTGGAAATCCAGTTGGGATTTATCCACAGCCCTCCTCTGGTCACCTGTGAGACCTTTTCTCTTATATTCCCAGGATTTTTGAAGCCTTTGTTCCCAGTTTCAGACATTTTTGCTCTAATAAGTTTGAACACATTTCTGAAGCTCTGATCCTGGCACCACTAATACATTAGCCCATTCTGCGGCTCATCACGGTGATAGGGAAAATGACAGTGCAAACTTTCTTTGCCACTCTAGAAGCTCCAACTACCCCTCTCTTGGTTAATGAAATTAGACACTTCTGGCCATTTTGTCCATAATTTAATAATTTCATCATCTTATCTCTTAAAAAAGAAGAACATAATTCTCTATATCTACAAATTACCAGTAGTCAGTGTCTTCTCGTATCTTTTCCAAGAAGTAGAGCAGATAGTAAAACATAAGCCCAGGGTATAGAACAGATCTCATCTTTTCTCCCAGATTCAGAAAATGGCAACTATTCTTTTTCAAGGGCCTAGGTTACAAAGACACTCTGTTGATACCAGTTAACATTAGACAAATATATTCCCAGAGAGCAGTGTTTAATTTTCTTAAGTACTATGCTAAAATATCCTCACCCAACTTTGATTCCCTGAAATGTTGGTATCATTTATGTTACAATAGAAATATTCAAGTACTAGAGTATTCTAACAAATAAGTCTGAAATGCTTTGTACATATTTGCTTCAAGAAAATATTTTATAGTTTGCCCATATGTAAATATTATAATTGCATTTCATTTTACTGTTTTATTTCTTTATTTTTTAATTATATTTTAGGTTCTAGGGTACATGTGCACAACATGCAGGTTTGTTACATATGTATACATGTGCCAAATTGGTGTGCTATACCCATTAACTCGTTATTTACATTAGGTATATCTCCTAATGCTATCCCTCCCCCCTCCCCCCACCCGACAACAGGCCCCGGTGTGTGATGTTCCCCTTCCTGTGTCCAAGTGATTTCATTGTTCAATTCCCACCTATGAGTGAGAACATGTGGTGTTTGGTTTTCTGTTCTTGCGATAG